>NW_010143578.1:16756-46341 GCF_000699245.1 Pterocles gutturalis | reverse complement strand
TTGGATGATGTTGATAACTGCATCTCTAGGCCCACATGTGCCGAATGCCTCTGGAAAACACTCTGCTCCCGAAGCACTGCTCTGGGGTGGCTGAAAATCTCCTGGTACATTGCCAGTCCGCATTAGGTGCTTCACAGAGATATTATGAGTTTTTTATAATGACTGTAGACTTTCTCTCCAAGGGTTAAGTGGTACTGAGCAGGGCTGGCAGCCTGTTTGCACACCTTAACAAAAGCCTGGTAGTCTGCTGAGTAAAACTGCAAATAAAAATATTTATGAAACTGTTTTCCAAGTAAAACACAGATAATATTTTTGAACACAAAGGCTATTTATTACACATCAGTGCTGCTATCTTGATGATGACTTTCTTGTTTTGGATGTGTCAGTGGCTTAATGTGAAGTCAGACTATTATATCTTGACGAAGCTGAGAAAACAAAGTAGCACTCAGCAAACAAAATCAGTCACTCCCATTTTAGAAATTTATGGTCTTTTGTCTTCCATGGAGGCCTAATTTGGCTTGAATTAGCAGAAATGTCATTGTAACGGCTATGCAATGATGGAAATCAAGTCTGGCTGTGGAGTACTGCATCACTTTGAATGCAGGTTATCACAGACTAAGGGTATGAATGAGGCTTGGATTCAAAAGCACTAAGACTTCAGAATCAGCGTATATTTTTAGAGGCAGATCTGCATTGCAGTTTCACCAAGGAAAAGAACAGAAAAACATATCCTTTTATTTTTTTATTGGAAGTAGTTCTTCTGGAAGACTAAACACCCCTAGGTCAACAGACAGACATATTTTATAAACTCTGTTTTATCACGTGGGTAAGAATTTATGCTTGCAGAAGTGTTATGGGACAGAGAAATTATAATTAATACCAAATCCCATCAGTTGTATAGTTGTTTTAGTGCTACTTTTTGTTGCTGACAAATAATATGCCATTACTCTAGGGTGAGGCTTCTCATGCAAGGAGTATGTTTTCAATGTAAGAGTCTATTGTTATGCTGGTTGAGCATGCCTTCCAATTCAGTAAATTATATTTCTCAACCTAATTTTCCATTATTATTAATGAAATAATTTGCTATTCAATTATCATTGGTAATAATTTTCAGTGAAAGTCTGCTTTCTGTACCAATTTTATAGTTTCTCCAGAAATGACAAAAAAATAATTATGGGGGACAGTTTATGGTAAGTCTTCAGATGCCTTAGGTATCAATCAGGACCAGACCTGTATGCTACAATTAAATTATTTGGTATTTGTGATTGTACCTGCTTAGTATCTTCCAAGTCTCCCAAAAGAAAGCATGAATTTTCTATGTGTCCATCTTGTGTATATTAAACTTGTCGTGTTCAGCAGTGGTAGCTTTTAGGACTACCTAGGAATTTTCTGCTCCTCTATAAAATCTCTGCAAAGACTCTTTTCAACTGTTGATGTCATATATTGTTTGCTCTGCAATATCTAACACGCACTGTGTGATAAGCTGTCCATGTGGAGCTAGCTTTACTGTAGGTAAAACTATGGTATGAGGTGCCCACTCAGTGAGACAAGAACTTGGTGAAATACAGCAGAAAAACTGTATTCTTGGTTCTCTTAGACTAGAGCAATTAAACTACACTGGAAAAATGCTGTCTGCGTTCACGTTACCCAGTACATGCTGAGTATTCATTTCATAAAAAAGGAAACAGAAAGAAAAGCATCCAGAAGAGAATTAGATTCTTGCAGAGTATAGCAATTCTTCAAACATAACCCACAAAAGTAACTGAAACCACCTGTTTCCACTTCCTCCCTAAAAAAGAGAGTACCACAACATATGAAGTGCAGAGCAGTGAATGCAGCAAGTCCTGAAGATGAATCACGGCAAACACAGCTACACAGAACTTGTTTAGCAGGGAAATGGCATATCCCCTTCTTTTTCAGTGTAAATCCAAGCATTTGTATTCACTATCTTTTGTATAGCTTCAGCCTGCTAGACCATAAACTTTGCCTACTAGAAACCTGGCCTCAGACTACCTGCACTGTAGAATTTTATTAAGTTTTAGAGTTCTTTCCAGGCTTTGTATTAATTGTGTTGTGTTTAGTTTGGAATCTAATTATGAAAACAGTCACCAGTTCTCACTGAAGAGCACAAAATGCATTTTATTCTCGCTCCGGCTGAGGAGGTAATGAAAGCTATCATTACAAATACTTCAATTTCTTGTGGTCTCCTGCTTAGTTACAAAGTTAATATTGATGTTAAGTGATGCTTTACCCTGTGAGTGCCCTGTCGGTTCATGTTGACTTCATCTGTATACTCACTGAGTAATTTGTCCCTCTGGCCAGCAGATGATGCATTCGTTCTGTGTGGTCTCTGTTGCTGACTGATACTGAGGTGTTTTGAAACTTTCCTCACATCCTTTAAAACACTATAAAGAACATTTTCAGTTATTGAACAGATAGCTGTCATTATTACTGCTGCCTTTACCAAGATAATTCAAACACTTACTTTCAGAAATGCCAGGTTCTGCTGTTTCACATCATATACAGCCTTTCCCTTATGTGCAATAGGTGTCTCTACTAGCCTGCTCCTAAAACTACAACTGATTGCTGCTCTCATATTTGAAGCCACTATGTCTCCAAATATCAAGACCTCACTACTTTGACCCTTTATACTTTGTTATTTTAATTTACTTAATGGAATGAAATAAGTAAAAGAGAACAAGAAAAAACTCATAATTGTAATTGGCCAGATCCTCAGCTGGCAAAACCTCAGCAAAGTTGCATCGGTTTATGGGGTGAGGCCTTCATACTCTGGAGAAATTACCTCTGAGAAGGCTGTATGCTGTATATGTTACATATATGATGGCTTGCTGTACAACAGCTGCTAAGTGATCATTAAAAAAGCACTGTTAGCAATTCAGATAACATTAAGTATAGTACATATTCGCACTTCTTGATCTTCCATTCATATGCAATTACGATGTCCTTGAACGACATTTATGTAGTCAACAGTTGCTCTACAGCATGCATAGTTAAATAAGCAATAATATTACAAAGTCTGGTTTTAATATCTGCTTGAAAACCGCAGTTACCCAGCCTGCTTCCTTACTATAGCACTGGCCTAAAGTAGAGGCACAGGATCTTGTTGTACTAGATGGTGAAATGAATTTGTGATTTGATTCCCCAGAGCTGGTTTCCCTTCAGTCCTCCCATAACATGAAGGTGACTCAGTAGTGTTGGTGGCCAATGCAGCTATGCAGAGCATGTTTGTTTGGTGTCTCTTCCCAGCTCTGTTCAGGTTTCCCTTGGGGGACAAAGCAGTTCAGGAACAATAGTGAAATGACATATGCTTGAACTAGGAGCACATGGCATCTGTAAAACTTGCATCCTTAATGGCTTGGCAGTGGATCATTTGGGAATTAGAGATGAAAGCAACAGATGTTATGCATTCAAGCACCTGGATAAAGAAATGAAAACCTGAAAACTACATACATTATTTTGACAAAGCGAAATGGTGAAACTTGCATTTGTCTGTGATGTCCCATCCTATTCAGATAAGGTGCTGTTTGTTTTTAAATGGAAATATGACTTGGCATAACATGACAAAACCATAAAGGCCCTTGTGGCCATGTTACATCTGGGTCAGATGTATTTGATGTTCTTACTTTGATCTCCTGTGTAATCAGTGTGTTTTCAGCTTAGATCTTGAATCCACGTCTCTTGTAAACAAGAACAATTCCCAGACCTTTTGATCTGAAAAATGACTCATTCTTCCACAACTCTACTGCAGGACAGCAGAGAGAAGAGATTCTTGTTCCTAGGGGTTTCTTTGGCATGTTCCTCCAAGACATATAAAGCTCTGTCCTAAATAAATTAAAGGGGTTAAACAAGGTCTCTACTGGACCTGTTGGAGCTTCTTCTTTGACATTCTTCCCATGGCTTTCCTCGGGACTTTAAAAACTTGGATAAAGTTCCCTATGATGACTGGATTCATTAACCGCATTGCCTGGGACTTGTTTGATAAGGAAACTGTGACTGTAAAGTAAGAAAGGAAATAATGGATGGTATAGAGGCTGATGGACCATGTAGGAAGCAAAGAAACTGTGGACAAAGTCCTGCAAAGTGCAAGATAAGGTTGGACAGAGGGAGAACAGAGATGGCAGAGGCAAGAAGGACTTAGTGATAGGTGGAACTTTGAGAGGAGCAAGGCAAGGATATGAGGACAAGGGACCGAGGTGCCGAGGGCAAGGGTATTGTGACTGTCTGAGGAGTTTGAAGAAGAAATTAGAAATCTGATCTCCTGAGATCAAGAGCTGTGGGTAGGGAGAAGTCATGGGAGGTGGGCGAAAGAGGAGGCAAGCTGCATGAGCGGTCCAGGACAAGGGGGAGTGGGCCTGGCTCGGGGACAAAAACAGGAGCAAGCCTCGGAGTCAGGGATGTGGAAAAGACAAGACTGAGGCCAGCCCAGAGGGAGAGGTTGAGAAGTGGTGACCACTGAAAACCTATTCTTCACCATACGGCCACGCTCCTGACCTTCACCATTCATCCACACTTACCACTTTTTGTGGTACAAAATGACAAAATCTCCTGTTCCTTTCAGAGCTGGTGAAAATCTCCCACTCTCTCCTATGAATTTAAGGGTTTAGGTTTTATGTTTAAAAAACCTCATTAGAAGTATGAGGGTTCATTTCAGTTTAAAAAGATATTTTTTTCTTTGAAAGCTTACAATCATTTTGGAAAAACATTTTTTCCCACCTTTCTCTGTCCCATTCAGTCCATGAGTACTAAATAAGATATGAATTGTGCTAAAAATAGGATGAGGTAATGTAAGGAAAGACATTGCCAATGCATTTACAGAAGTTTGAATTACAATAATCCTTTTTTTGCTGGTGCATTTTGACTTTTCAAATCACCCTAATAGTACTCTTTCAAAACACACTTTTCCATTACTAGATAGAAACGTTTCTACCTAATATACTGAGACATTACCCATAATTTCTATTTCTGTTTGCCTCCTCTGTTGTTCTTCTTTTGTGCGATATACTCAGAATGTGGGTAGTAGCCGTGAGCTATTTTTGGTATGCAATACTGTAGATGTGAGCAATGGATCATGTTTTAGAATGGAGGAGGATTCTGCAGAAGATATCTCATGAGGTGCTATTAAAAGTATATAACTCACAAATAATGTGAAATTCAGCAGCCTCCCAGGACAGCAAGGCATGAAACCCATTTGCGTGTAAGCAAACAGAAGCAGAAAGCAGTGGCACATTTTTCTAAATGATGGGTGCCATCCACCTTCTAAACTGATGATTTTGACACAAAGTCACTACATGGGCAGAAATCTACTTTTTAAACTTTGATTTCCCAGTTAAATTTCGTTCTGGTTCTTGTTTTTTCTCAACTGGAGAAAAAAGCAGGTGTCTGTTGTGTCCTTATCTCATTTCTTTATGTGTTTTTTACTTGAAAAGCACTTACTGAGAGCTGTGCCAGAAAGCTTGCTGTGACGTGTCATCCTCCAGCATTTTGGCAGCTGCGTATCTGGGACCTGTGGCTGATGAGTCTCCCTGGCATGGCTTTCACATCATGCACAAACACATGCTTAAAATACCCAGCGTGTGCCACCTCGAGGCACCCCCGTTGCCCTTTCCCTTACTAAAAGTACCGTTGGCTCATCGGGTCATTTTTAGCTTTTGGCTAGAAAACTGCTGGGGTTTACCGAGAGGCACCGGGAGTTCCCCTGCTGTTTTCCAAAACTTACATCCTGTTATTGGGGTGTTTTCCTCTTCCTTTTGCAAAGTGAAAGAAGTCCAGGAATGCGATGTTTGTCTGTTTCGAACTCTTTCTGGCTCATGTCTGTCTACGAACAGCAAGTGCCTAAATAAAATAGAAAAGCTGTCTAGTAGGGTGCTGATTTAAAAACCAACACAGAGTGGATGGCACTAAGAAATGTATATGTACATGTAAGTATAGCCATGTGTATAAATGTATTAAGCACTGTGCCTGATCCTAAAAAGCCCATCCTTCAGGCCGAAAACATTTACATTCATAACTGAAAATTTCTGGCATATGCCTGTCTTTACCTATTTGTACACAACACCTGTGTGAGTGTGTACCTGTTGATTTCACCACAGTGCAAATACCAGCGTGGACCTGCCCTTTGGTCTTTTCAAAACGCTGGTGGGGCTTCCCAGGTGCCGGACAGCCGCCGGAGGGGACTGCGGCTCTGTGCCGGAGAGCCTGGAGCGAGGGGCCTCTGAGCATGGGCTTTCTGTTGCTAACACATGTTTGTTTAATGTTTCGTTGCCAGGTCTGGCCTGTGTCTGTGATACGTCCTGCACAGGCAGGAGGTGGGTTGTGCCTGGAGCTTTCCCTTTCACCCAGTTGGAAGCGGAGGGCGAGGGATGGTGTTTTTGGCAGTGGCTCTGTTCTGAGGGGCTGGATGGGGAGGGAAGGGTTGGACCGTACCACGGGAGGGAACAGTGGCCCCTAGACCCCTGTGGGCCCCCCTGGATGTTTTATTCTACAGATTTGCAAGTGCTCAAGTGATGTGTTTGGTGTGAGATTGCTGGATTCACAGGGAAACCTGGTAAGAAAATGAAACTGATCAGGTAAATTTTGATCCATACAGTCCCTGACCCCCTCTTCCATAACACCGAGATAGAAGCATTTGCACACTTGGCCGCACAAGCAACCCACTCAGTGATACTCCTTTAAATGACAAAGAAATTACTATTTAGGTTCTTATGGAAAGGAGAAAGCTTAAAACACACATGCATTACCTAGATATATTTGGGATATAGCAATCCTTCATGCAGTTATGATATTTATTCTGGAAGGGTCAGTGGATAAAGTAAACCTGGACAATAAGCATCCTAACAGAGTTGAGACACCTGGTTCGTGTCCACTGTTGTTTCCATGTCCACTGAGTTTATTACAGAGGCATGTGACAGCTTACAAGAATAAACTCACATTGATGAAATGCCTTTGCTTCCCTCAGGCCAAAGAGAAGGCCCCTGAGCATAGAGATACGTTAATAACAACACTAACCTCTTTTCCATTTCTTTCCAGGGTGACAAGTCTCCAACACATGGTCCAAAAATTTCGGAAGCCTTCTCAGCTTCGTGATTCCTCCTGGCTTTCATTACTGCACTTCCATGGTATATCATTCTAAACTACCCAAAGATTTCAAATGCCTTCAAAGCTTTTGGAGGCAGTCCAGTTTGAAGGTCAATCAAGTCAATTAGGGAGGTTTCACTGACTTCAGTTAGTTTGAACAAATCATCCATCCTGCTCTAAAAATTATAAGCTTTGTCTTATGTTTTTCAAGCATTTGTGAGATGGAGAAGCATGCGGATTAGCTCGGAATAAGCTTCCAGCTGCATGAGCTAGGGTACTGCACTAGACTCTGCCTTTAATGTAAACAACTGCCTGAGCATGTGACAGTCGACTCTCAAAGTCTCAGTTGAACAGCAAAGCCAAGAGCTAAGCTCCTAGAGCACCCTCCATGCTCTCAGAGCATACTGGAGGTTTGTTTGCTTATAAAAATCAACCTGAAGACTTCTTCATCAGAGCTCTGGATGATTTTGGTCCATGTGATGAATGAGGTGTCTGACCTTTCAAAAGCTTTGAAAAGGTCTGGCATAACTATGGGAGCATGTGGCATGCAGTGGTACTGGGTTGGAGATTCCCAGCTGGGAGCTGGCTGGGCTGGGATGTAGGCAAGGCACCTCTCAGCTGGTGAACGGGACCCATAAACTGAGGTACTCTGTTTTGTGTGTCTGTACTCTGAGATATATTCAGAGAACCAAAGGCACTGGAGAAATCAGCAAGATTACTTAGTAGCTTCTCAGAAAACAGATGATAGAATTAAATCATCTGGAAATCCCTTTTCTAAAAAAAAAAAAAAAAGGGGGGGGGGAAGGTCAAAAGTGCAGAGTCATTATAGACTGCAGCAAGTCCGGGAAGGGGAAATGAGGACAGCCTAGAAACATCTCTTTTAAAAGCAATAGGAGAGGGAATCCCCTGAGCTCCAATTTATAAGGAAGCGTCAGGGGGCAGGAAGCAAGTGCTGTGGTTCAACTGCAGTGAGAGATAGCTTTTGTAGCTCTCTGTGGTCTCCTAGGGTCTCTGTGAGGTGACTTAATATTTTAAACACAGACGGTGATTGAGGTGAATCATCCAGGTAAGAAGAGAGGGAAAACTCCATGGTCATGCAGACCACATCCTGGTGTCTCCAATCCAGATGGAAATCTGCTACTCCTTGCACTTCCAGAGAGTCCTGGCTATTGTCATTTTCTCTTTCCTGACAGTGCCTCAGAGGCATCATCAGGTGTGGTGGTGGCTTTAAGCTTACACCAACCACACTAAAAACAGCTTCTGAGTAACCAGGATATGATAAAAAAGTTTCATCCCCTGGCTTTGAACAGGTGATTAAGTGCTTTATGGCCTGTGCTATGCACACTGGACCCCATTCTACTCATATCCACACTAAGCAACATACACCATTTCCCTTTTTTCATTTATTTATCTTTGTGAGTTTTTATTGGGGTATTTTCCCTGCTGCTTGGTTACAGGTTTGTGTTGGACTGTGAATAATTGCTTTGGTTGGTTTCTTGCTTGTTTGGCCTAACTGATCTCATTGATTTAAAATAATAAAAAAAAAATCCAAATGAATAGAAGAAAGAATAAAAGTGACTGCAGAGCAGGTTGTTTTTAATGTCCTCATTTTTACTTGCTATTTGACTTTGTTCTGTCATGAAGGGCCAGCCATCACTGTTTACACCTGTACACAGGCACATACAGACAGATACAATGAACTCTTTCATAGTCAGGCTTTACTAGTAAATGGAGAGTAATGTTGAGTGCCTGCTACTCTCCTGTTCATACAATTAGTTTGAATTTGATTGTACATGCTTTTGAATGCTGCCTGTAAGGTGCTTTGTGACCTTGGCTGTCTCACAACATCCCTCTCCTGTCTAATAGTTAAGTACCAACCTGATAGAGCATCTCTGTGTGAAGTGGATTTCAGAGTCTCTGGAAAAGAAGATTTTTATTCAAAAATTCCTTATAAGAATGCTCCAGTAAACGTTCCCTTTAGTTTAGACAAGGGTATGAAAGGCTTCACTTAACAGTATCGCTGAGGTCATGTAGTACTGAAAAATGTAGGAGCCCAAGGATTTGTTTACAGCAGGTTTTTTAGCATGTTGAAAGTAAAAAGTATAAAAAATATCAGTGCATATAAATACTTCTGTATATACATTTTATAGTGCAACAGTTCCAGAAACATCAAATTCAATACAAAGTTTGTTCTTTAAATAGAAATGTCAATTTATGAGCAACATTGTAGCCAAGTCGTACCACTGTGGAAAGACAAGGGCTCTCTTGCTTACCATGTGTCTCCAAATTACCTGCAACAAGTTATGCAGACATGCATAAACAAAGCCCACATTAATAATTTTCTAGGTGTGTTGCAAAGCCCAATTGTAATCACAAAGAGCTGGGGAATGAGAAATGAACCAGATATAGAGTTTAGTTGAGGACATAAATGTCAGGCACACTATCATACTAGTAAAATGTGTATATGGAATAGAATGATTTGAATTTGCATATTTGACGCTGTTTATTTTTTAGTTCCCTAAAGCATCGAGGATAGACATATCGTATCAGCCAAACCTAATAAAATTGGTTCCTGCCTTGCACTGGCATGCCGTAAAACATGTATTTTAAATCCTAGCAGCAGTCTCCCTTCTGTTCTGTAAGTACAATGCCAGCTGCCACCGGTCAACTTGATCTTGCACACTTGCAGAGCAGTCACTGAGTAGGAGGAAAGCCATAATGCTGAGCAGCAGCTGGGGTAAGCATGTACCCAGCACGGAGCCAAGATAACATTGCTGTGAATTTTTGAAAACATAATGTCTGATCTGACTAAAACTATCTGAAGACTTGGACGTGCACCTCCTATTCATGTTGAAGGCACATACAGGGTGTGTATGTTTAGTGCCTGTGAATCTACTGGCTGTGGTCTTGCACTCTACCTGGCTATTTGGGAACAGATCACTGGTGGTTAAAACCATATGTGTAATGAGTGAAAAGTGGTGAAAAAATGTGGAGGAAACATATATTCATTACATGAGAAAATATGGTAAGAACAAAGTTCATCTTACAGAAGTTACTAAAAAAGTTAGTTATTTAAATCTAAGATGTGAAATTTCAAGTTTATTTCATTCTAGATTAGACATGTGCAGCTGGATTCAGTTATCTAAATGTAGGTCCTGTGTCATTTCAGTGGAGGTCCTCTGTAATTTTAAATGTTTGTGAGATATCCCACCTGCTATTTCAAAAAATTTCAGGTCTTTTGCAAATTCAGTATCATATGCTAGCCATGTGAGGATGCCTCAAATGGCTTAGAATAGCAAAGTACTCTAACGTAGCACAAGACACCTACCAGTATTCCTTGAATACTTTAAATACTTTTGACACCAAAACCTAGTTGTCTTAATTCAGGGCTAAGACCCACTTCTAAATTCAGTGACATCAATTTCAGTAAACAGACCTCAAAACTTCAGTGTTGCAAATGTCTATCAATATGCTTGTACTAGTAACTAGATAATAAGTATCACACTAATTTAGTAACGATGAAGGCTTTGGACAGGAATAATAGGCTTAAACTAAGATGAAAGACAGCAGGTCTAATTATTATTCTTTGAAAATATGAAGGAGTTAGATTTTTGCTTCCTTGAATGGCTGAGGGACAAAAGAGCCTCACAGCTCTCCAAATTTGGAAAGTAAAAAATATTGCTTTACGAATAATGATGAACAGAACAACACTCAGTAGTCTCACACATCATAAGCTGTCATCAGTTACTGAATCCAATCTGGAAGCTGGAGATGTTACTGTGGTCCTTTCTGGAACTTGTTTTAATTAGGTAATGCAATGTTTCATCCAGCCATGCCACAAGGACTCCTTGAGCCTCAAAATTTGTTCTGAGATATGGCAATTTGAGATTCTTAGCAAAACGAAGTTCAAGATTCCTCCCTGGGAATGGGACCATTTGCTGTTATGATCTCATGGATGATGGCCTCTCCCATGAAGGAGTAAAGCCTTGCCTGTGTGAGAAGTCCTCTCCTACACAACCATGTTAGTAAAGCACACTAGTGCACATGCGGCTTCTTCTGAAGGGGAACTGTACGCTTTTGCTCAGATCAGTGAAGACCTTCTGTGCCTCCTCTCCATTGGTGTGGCACCTGACTACATGTAAAGCTTATTATCATCTGGAAACCTTGGGATTTCACTGTACACTTGCTTCTCCTGCTCATTGATGAAGATGTTAAATAAAACTAGTTCCAGCATCCATACCTGGGGATACTCCAGTATTTTCTCTATCCTGTAGGTGACACTTAAGCCCTATTTTTTGCTTCCTGGCTTTTAACTGGCTCTCAAACAACTAAATAATGTTTCCTCCAGAAGAGTGGCATCTTGGTCTTGGTAACCTTTGCTGCAGAAGAGCTTTTACTTAGTTCTTCTGTACTGCTGGTTGTGTTATTACACATTTTTTGTTTCTGACCTTAATTAAGATGGTCAGATTTCCATGGCAGACACTATCTCTTCGTTTTGCGTGAATGGCATGTAGCACAGACCAACACTCCCCAAGCAGTCCCAATATCCTTTTTCATGTTACTATCAGATAATCAGCTCCGACTAAAAATTTTTAAATGCTGTGTTGTAAAATTTTTATATGCCACAGAACTGCCCAGACACAGGTCTCTGGGCCACAGAGATAGACTTGGTGTCCATCAGAAAGTACAAGGGAGAAAAGCAGCTCAGGACCTTCTGTTCCCCAAACATGCACATGAACACAACTGCTGGAGTTCGCCTCACTACCTTGTGATGACTATGGCGATTTGCATCTTGAGCTAAATATGATGTAAACAATTTAATTTGTCAATAAATGTGGTGCTACTTTGCACCTCTGTATCACCACTGAACATCATAGTTTCTGTTTTGGACGCTGTGTGGAAATGCACATGGAATATGCTTCATGGTGTCAATTAAGCCACAAATTTTGCTTCTACTGCATCATTTGATCATTGATAACTCAAAGCCTTTGACACGAGAAAAGTCTCCTGCTTTTATCACTCATCCTTTTATTGTCTTGGGGTTTTCTGGATAGTGTCAGGGAACAAATTATGGTTTCTGTGCATTGACTGGTTTCTGGGGATGGGTCCCATTTGTGTACAAAAGCAACCACCCAGCCTCAGTCTAGCAGACCTATCACCAGTCTCCCAGTGTGGGAGCAGCCACACTTTAAGAAAACTCATTGTCAGCTAATCCAACCAGACACACAGCTGAGAGTGTATTTCACACTAGCTTTTAGACTTATTTGAGAACACCTCATAATTTGATTTTACCATTTTAATTTAGCTCATTTCATCTGTAGTAACTGGTGTAAATGATTATAGTGAATGAAACCTTTAACTTAAAAAATATGTTTCTAGCTATGAATTATGGGTAGGTATTTCTATTTTGCTTTGTGTGTTTTGTAGGAGGCAGTCTATCTCTTCCTCTTAAATGTTTCTGATTTATTATCACAGAAAAAACAACTCTGATTTTGTAAAATGGAGAAAAAACATTTTTTTTATCTTGACAGAACTTAGGGATGGATGGAGCAATTTACTGAAGTGTCTTCGAAAGTATTTCACTTTGGGACAGAAACAGAAAGGAAAGATTTAGCCTATTGCAAAATGCAGGGTTTTAAACACCTGTATGACTGTGTACCTATATAGATAGCAATCAAAAAGCGGTATTTCCTAACAAATCACATGTGCGTTCTATGGTTTCTAACAATACATCTAAGGTAGCTGCATGGCCCCATCATCCAAATGTCTTCAAGCTTCACAGTATTTAATGTTTTCTCTCATAACATCCTTACTAAGGAGAGAATGCCTCTGTCCTCCTTTAGCAGAGAACTGGGAGAGAGTTCAAAGCATTGTCTTACAAAGACCGCTGCACTGAACTTGAACATCTGAACTTGTTCCTGAATTTGTTCCAGCACATCTCTGTGGGGAAAGGAAACATCCAGGAGGGAACACATCTTTGTAACACCATAAGCAGTCATAGAGAGAGGTGTAGCTATGGCTCTGCTAACACAGGCATCAGTCCTGGCTAATACAAAGCAATGTCAGCTGGTCCAGCCAAACTACACGGACTGCAGAACCTGAGCCAGGTTGTTCAGAGCATGCCTGGGTGCCTACAGGTGACCTCGCCCTTGCAAAGGTGGGCAAGGCTCTGTGGCTTGTGCCTTGAGGAACTGCTGTTGTAGCTAGTGGAGCTTTCTGGCATCTTTCTTAAATCTAATCCAATCTGGGAGCAAATACTAGCACACACTGGGTACTGAGCTCAGTCCAGAGCAAAGCAGTGTTCTCCAAGCCCCAGCTTATGAAGACAATGGTAGTATTGCATTTCATTCTGTATCAAGATTAAAGATGATATCAAAAAGAGGGAGATTGGGTTTAATATTCCTCTCATCCTGAGGAGATTCAAACCGTCCTTCCCAGGAGACTGCAGACTTTGGCAGTCTGCAGACAAGCCTGTGGTGATGGTCATCTACTCTACAGGCAAAATATAGTGGGTGCACAGAAAGCAAAAACTAGTCTAATTCTGCAGTCTACTACTTATAGGAATGTCCTTGGCAAGGAGAGAACCTTGACTCTGCTTCCTGCTTCCATGCTGGTTTGTGTACTTCATCCAATGGCATTTAACAAGGTAAGTTCAACACTACATGGCACGGATTTTATGTTGCGTGAGGCAGTCATGGAAAAGTGTAGAATGGAACAATGTTAATCAACAGTTCTTGTGACTGGTAAGTGGTTTATCTTGTCCGGTGCTGGAGATTGCTGCTAAAATACTGCCAGTAGTTCCTTCTCACAGGGAAAGTGACAGGGGACAGGGGGGCAGTTTTAAGGCATACAAATGGGATGAGGGCAATAGGTTAACAAATTACTTGGCATGAAAGCAGGTGCTGGGAGTGCTGGAAGACAGAGCTAATGCTGGTGGTGGTGGTGGCACAGGACAAATAAGAAATGATAGCCAAGAAGGAGCTGTGTCATGCAGGGTGTTTTCAGAGAGAGTGGGCTGTGACAACGTGAGGACAGCATAACGGGGAACTGGTGTCGTCTTTCCTTGTTTCTTCAGTGAAAAATTAGAATAGTGACCTTTGCAGATGTACGAACAGACACCTAACCTTTCTTTTTCTCAGTGTATATATAATTTTAATTAAGAGCTGCATGCCTCCCAGGCTGGGTCATATAATGGTGGCACTTCTTCTCTCCCTGCTCAGTACTGTGTCACGCAGAAAGGGAATTATCTGGCCATGAGGCTGCCCCCAGCTCTGGGGCCTTCTCTTGGTTTCTTGGCATTCAGGACCTCACTACCAAGGCTGTTACCACAGCTTCTGTTTGTCTCTGTGCCCCCCTGCCTGGGCATAGCCACTCTGATTTACAAAGCATGCGAGGAGCTTCATTCCTGTGCAAAGGACACACAGGTGACCAGCACTGTCACAGGGCAGCAGGGGTGGGCAGGCGGGTGAGCATCACCCGAGGCATTTTCAGCATGTAAAGCTGGATACTCTGTAGGGCTGCATGAACTCAAAGAAGTTTTCATTTCCAGATAGAAGGGTTTTCCTTGGACCTGTCCACATTTTAGTGTTATAGATCTGTCCTCCAAAACAGATGCTAATCTTGAAAAGATTTGAAGATATTTCATCAATTACGGCGGGTGATGTTTAAGATTAATTGTTTTCATACCAAACCATGCTCATGGTTCCAGTAATTTTCTCTTCCATAGGCTCTGTGAAGAAAGTGAAGGGAATGACAGGTATACTATGAACTCATTGAGTTTCCTATTTATTCTTCAGGTTTGTTTATCCTCTTCACTGGGATAGAATAAGTATATTTTAGTGTTAAATTTTAATTCACAGTTCTTTTAGGTCAGATTTCAAAACTGCAAAAGTCCAGGTCAATCTTTACAGCTCCAGGCTAGCAGAGAACAGAATGTTTGAGACACAAAAGCAAGCAAACCAGTCAATCAGTCAGTCAATCAAATGGCTAGGGTCCTTCTCTTGTAGGCAAGTAATCTATAAACCATCATGTCAAATATTATAAATGAACGGTCTCCCCTAGTTTAGGGAATAGTGTAAGATGTGCTGGCATTTCTCTTTATACAGGGTAATATTGCTTGCTAGAATTAGAGACTTTAATGAAGAATTTTGGCAGTGTCTTGAGGTATAGTCAGCTGTCATTTATGATCTACGATCATAGCAGCATGACAAGTTTTTATTGGCATTTTAGATGCTTTCAGAGGATATTAGGAAGATATTTAATTTGGGCAAGAGATACAGTACTAAATGAGGGCAGGATTTTGAAATCTAGGGATTAAGGGATGTGTATGATGACTGGAAAGCTCCTGTCTCTGAACTGCCAGTGATTGGTTAAAAATATTTAAACACTTTTCCTCCTGGTCGATGGGCACTGAAGCCTTCCTTTTGATGGTCACTGAAGCCTGATGCAGCAACACGATAATGGGTCATCCTGCCAATTATTCAAAACCCTGCTAAATAACAAATGCAAAGCTGAAATGTTATGAACCATTAGGACTTGTCATTGGCCAAAATTTATTATATGAAGAGTGAAAAGGGTTATCTATTTAGGAAAGTTATATAAGCTAGACTTTCCCTTACCACCACACTTGAAACTAGTTACAATACCTCTATTAAAATATGGCAGACCAATTATCCTGAATTTCTGAGTTTTAGAATCATGACTTGATTGGTATTCATTGTCTCAGAAAGCATCCTATGACTGTTCCTTTGTACTTTGTTTCTTAACTAGTCAATTATCAAACATAATTACATTTCACAATTTGAAAATAATTTAATACAAAGAAGCATTAAGTTTACTTCAGGAATGTTACCTCAGTTTTCAAAGCTTACTAGGAAATAGATTTCAGTATCTACTTTTTTTCCCCCTCTCTATAAAAAATGTGTCTAAGTACAGAAAAAATACTGTGGAACTAAAGCAGGTAAGTGTACAGTAGGTCCGGTACTGAGCAGTGAGTAGCTGAAGCAGCAGGTTAGACATCAACAAAATCAGCATTTAATTTCTGATTCTTGAGCTTCTGCCTGCCACCACTGAGGCAAGACTAACTTTTGCAACAGTACGTGCTCAAGAGAGCCCTAAGCTAGCTCAGAGCGAAAGCTGTGTGTACAGCTGCACTAGATACAGATGTTGGCTTTGTCACAGAAACAGCATATTGCTTTGAACACTGCTCTGAGCCCAAACTAACTCGGCCCCTAGCTTGGGTTGAAGGCTGCACAACCATCAGTGCGCTACTTGTGCTCTCCTGGCTGCAACGATCAGCTGCATGGCAGCTCTGCACTGAGTGCGCTGATACACTGCCAGCAAATCTCCAGTGCTCTCAGATCTTGCTGCTGCAGGTCTGCACAGCTCCGCTTACCTCTTTGGTTATTTGCCAAAGAATGGACCAGTAAGAGAGATTTGCTGGGCTTTGTTTGTTTTGCTTTGTTGCCAGTGCTCTTTGAAAGTTTTATAGACAATTTGGCCTCAGTTTATGGTGAACATTGGGGAAGGACATCTCCATGACTCACTGGCTGTGTGTTGATACCCAGCCTTCCTATAGCGTTATGCATTGGTCACTCATTAGCACAATACCCGTTCTCCCTAGTTTCGCAATTTGACTAGTCAGAGATTTTTAAAAATAGATCATCTTCATAGCCATGCATCAGAAGAGAGTAACTGCCTTCCTTCTTTCAACTTTGAATGAATCATGGAGTTAATCATGGACACTTAGAAAGCTGTATTTCCAAATATCAGGCAGCTATTTAAAACCTGTGATCAGCTGTCATTGTGTCCTGATGGAGGCTGGATGGCTCTGAAATGTTGACAAATGCACTATTTGAAAATAAAAGCAAGTTATAACACACCAGACTGCAAGCATCTGTACTGTGAAGGCTGGATGCAAAGCTTAGAAAAGAATGTGGAGTGAGGTTGCATGCTGACAGTTCTCAGGCATTTTAATTCAAATATTTCATTTAGGATGATTTAAGACCTCCATGAACAATGCCAACAAAATAAATAAATAAATGCAGACAGGCTACGAGCGTGCAGCTATTGTGGGAGAACGACAAACAAATAACCACATATCACACTCTAATGAGGTCCCAGCATGTCCACTGCCTTGGTGCCACAGGCTCTGTGAGTTTCTGAAGTGCTATCAAAGCCACACACTGACTCCTGATGGTGTACAGATGTGACATCCCTCAACACTTACAAGTGTGATCCTGTGTGCACACATGTACACATGCAGATGTGTGCACTCTCATGCCTCTGTGATTGTAAGTATTATAAGCCATGTTTTACAGGTGGAGAGAGAAGGTACAGAACAGCATGTGAACTGCCTGGGATCACCCAGGGGATGTTTGTGCTTCTGCTGACCTGTGGCCCTTGATGAGATGAACATTTGTTGGAGAGTTTTCAGTCTGGGAATCTCCTGAAAAGATGCGTCAGGAGGCCAGGGAGTGTGGGAGAAGAAGCATTCACTGAAGGAGACAAGCAATCACAGCTTTCATCCTGTCTGGTGGGGCTCATCTACTGAGGGAGAACATGAGGGGAGAGGTCTTGCAAGTTTGTGCAGAGCTCAACAAAATGGCTGAAACCTGAAGTTTATAGGTCCAGCATAACACAATCAAGAAAGATTGGGTAGATGAGCATCTCAGTGGAAGATGCTTTGAGAGGCTCATGACACATTTCCCTTTTTCCCTTTCACAGGCCCATGACAACCGTTTCCTTCTCCCATCTTGAACAGAATTTCTGTTCCTGTGATATTAAACAGCTATCAAATTTCATCAAAGTGGCTGCAACAATTCAACACTGGATTAACTGATTTCTTTCTCAGTCTTGATCTCATTTAATGTGTGAAATGACCTACAGGATCTGTTAAAGAAAGAGGTATAGGTTAGGAAAAATCTAATCCTATGGCTTGATGGGTGAGACACTCATCTGTGTATGTAAGAAATTTCTTCTGGTCTGTCCTCGGAGGAGTTTGTAAACACATAATACCACAGAAGTGATTAAGAGAGTCCCATGGCTTTATGCTTAAGGGAAAATCTCCTGGATGATGGGGATTCAAACATCAAGCACAGACTTGAACCTGCCATGTCCTGTGGATGTCCTAGCTGAGTATTTTCTTTTGGCTTAAACAAACCTGCCATCATCTTTATGTTATTAATCTGATGTCTCCCATTTTTTTTCCACAGCTGACAGTAATAAGCAATTCAACAGAACCTGCAACATCTCCTGTTGTCAGGTAATCCACTGCCGTAGGAGGCTATGCAGCACTTGTGCAAAGGGAAGAACACAAGGAGATCAATATTTGTGAAGGATGGGCCTTCAAGATCTGCATTTCATTAACATTTTCTTCCTTACCATTATAATATCCTTTAAGTTGGTATTAATGTATACTACAGCATCTGGACCAAACTAAGTAGTTGTCTTTTATATTGCAAGCCCTTGCAATGCTCAGCCCTTCTGACACAAGATACATGAGAGCAACAGCTTTATTTGAGGTTATTAACTCATCTGGTCTTACAGATGAGTAAAAACACCAACAATTTACATTTTATTTAGGAAAAATCCAAACCTAATCTTTGATATTCTTTGTTATAATCAAACTGATATTGGAGTATATCTGTGTGATGTTACTCTAGATTTTTTGCCTCTCTGCTTTGGCCTCTTCTTGTGTGTTCCTTCTGCCCCAAAACCTCTACACCAGACAGAAGCTTGCTGGGTCAGGGACCATGTCTTCCATTGAGAGTGTAGCATAGAGTTGCCTATGAGACACACATTACAAAGTATAACTGTAATAATAGCTGACACTCCAGAAACTCAGCAGGAGTCAACCAGATTTACTTTTCCAGACATTTCCCTTCTGTCCCAGTTTTTGCTTTTGAAGTGTTCGAGTTAAACCCTGACAGAATGCAAAAATTATGTTATAGGTTGATAAGAGAAACAATTTCTGGATTTGTGAGAAATTTATGCAGTAATTTCTAAGAAATCTGTTAGTAAAGACCTCACCGTACTACTTCTCTTTGGCACTGTGAACATAGAAGCTGTTTGTTTTCTCTACAGTAATCAGGGATACATGACTGTAATCATCTCTGTCAATATTGCTCTAAGAAAAAAGGACAACATTTGTCAGTCTTGGTGCCAGTGTGAAAACATAGAGTTTTCAAATCAACTTGGAAATTGATTTATGTAATCTGAGACTCTCTCCCTTTTGTAAAAAATTATCAATCTGTCGCAGTGTCTGAAATTAATATATATCCAATCAAATACATTTCTTCAAGCAGCATATGGGAATTACATGGATTTTAGCTAAATCAGTTCAAAAAGTTTTAGTTAAACTAGTGTAATCTCTGTACAGCCCTCAGTCACAGAGTTAATCTGGATGACTTTCATGGGAACTTTCCTTAATCTTTTATCTTTCTACCAAGCCAGTAGAAATTAGTGGTTGCATTGTGAGGTGACTCAGCAAAAATAAGACAGTATTAATCTGTGGGAACAAATCTCGGTTTGCATAAATGTAAACACACTTCCTGAAATAAAGCAGATATAACAGAAAGCTTCACTATCCTGTCGCTCCCACATCAACAGGTTACAGCACCCAGCCTTCTCACAGAGGTTACAGTCTTCCTGGTGGCTTTTCATATATTGCTTTCTTCAAGAGCCTGCCTAACAGAAGGCAAAGAGAAGATGGCATTAACACCTAGCCATGGCCAAACCTGCCAGTATTTGAGCCCCAGATTCATGCATGGCAAGTCAGTATTAGATTGTGATTACAACATGTGTACTGTAGCAGTACAGCTTGAATTAACTAACTTGGGCACCTCATGACATTAGACAAATGATCTGTTGTGCTGGAGAGTGTAGACAGGTCTCTGATTCCAGGATACCTAATCCCAGTGTAAATTACAGCAGGATTTTTTTAATGGGTACCTGTTGAAGAGAAGTTTCCATGGGAAATGAGAAAACAGAGATCTACCCTGGCATGTTACCTCCCTTTTGACACATTTCAGATCCTAACTCCCAAAACATCACCTGTCAAAGGCCAGGCAGCTGAAGGAAGATAGGCAGAAAAGACAGGACTAATGCAGTCATGGGAAGGTACATACCAGTGGAAGACTTTCCACAGCTAATCAGTGGCCTTTTATGATCACCTTCTCTTGAAGATGACTCACATGTCCCACCCTAAAAAAGTTACATGTGTTTTAGGTGATAAAGACAACGGAAAGACCAAAAACTGTTCTTGGTGGAAGTTCTTGTATTGAGCTCAGTGGTGTTCTGTGAGAATACCTTGCCCTCTGGGATAAAAGGGGCTACTATTTGTATTTGACCCTGTATTTGAAGTCACTATTGTATGCACAGGAAATGAAGACAATAATTTCAAGGTTAGCGATAGAAATCATCTCAGTATTATATTATGTAAACGGAATCACTGACTGAGGTTCAGAATATTTTGGTC
Organism: Pterocles gutturalis; assembly: GCF_000699245.1. NCBI lineage: Eukaryota > Metazoa > Chordata > Aves > Pterocliformes > Pteroclidae > Pterocles > Pterocles gutturalis. The sequence goes on along the minus strand of NW_010143578.1, from coordinate 25,769 downwards.
TAAGCACTTAGGAGATGAGCTCAGGCTTGGATGTAGTTTCTGTGTTTGGAGGTGGTTTTACATCCAGCTGTGCAATCCCACCTCCCTCCTTCTTGTTTAAAGGTGGAGCAACAGGGTGGAGGCTGCAACAATTATTCCTTTGCCTGGCTACAGGAGCAGCAGCCTTCAGGAGAAGAGTAGAAAACTTAACGGGATAAGCAGTTTAGCTCGACTCAGGCCCTTTGAGTCTTAAATTTAGATATTTAAACTTTTAAGAAGGGTATGTTGAGAAAACGTAATCACCTGTAATGTGTGAGAGTACAAACTAGATATATCCTTTTCTATAGAATAACAAAGTTATAAACTCTGTATATGCAGTACTCATTGCTGTTATCATTCAAGTGAATGGTTTAGATTTGTTCTGGGCACTGCTTCTGATTCCCCCAAACGCATGTGTCTTTGGTAGGGAAGTGATGTGGTAGGGTTTGAATTGTATGCAGCTGGAGGGTAGATCTATTTAGTGCTTATAAAGTACAGCTGGGATGAAGAATTTTCATATATTTCATAAATTAATCAGACAGAAATAAGGGAACAATCAAAACAAAATATGGATTTTTTTCCCCAAGGATCTCCTGGAACTAACGTTCCATGGTGTTTTTTTTTTTTCTTGAATTTGTAAGAGATCATTTGTCAGAAATGAATACTACCAACAGCCAAATATATACCTGCTAAGAGCTAGAGGGAGACAATCTAGAGCAAGAGACATACAGAAACAGTCTGAAGTCAGAGAAGATTAACACATGAGACTGAGATCCCTGAGATGCTTTTGCAAAGCCAAGAAGCTGCCCAGCAGAAGTACCTTGGAGGAACTCCATCCTTAAGGCTGTCTCCTGAAATCTGCTCAAGTGATATCCTACAAGCAACAGCACTTTTTACATCCACACAGGTCTTCTTCTTGGGGCTTATTCTTCCACCTCGGTGGGGGAGGAGATATATACAATGTGTGTTGTGTGCGGCAGACTGGGCTGGTGTGAATACAGTGTGATGAGACACAGCCCCACAGGAGCAAGGCAGTGAAATGCCAGCCTGCCTGGCAGTTCCTCTTCTCTTGCATGAACCAGGATAACTCTTGCAGGGCCACCCCTGGACCAAGACAGATAAACCCGTCGATAACCGAATTGACTTCATATTCATCTGTTAGAACATCTCTGGAATATGTCTGGCAACATGACCTAGAGATGCTTGAGCAGACACCCTGCAGAGACAGCTTGAGTTCATTGAGGCTTACTGGCTAGCATCCCCTGTCACCCAAAGCCACTCCTGGGCAGGAGCTGCCTCTGTGGCATGGATCCAGCCCTGTGCAGTGCTGGGTCAGTGGGCTCAGGGCAGGTGGCTGTGCCTCCCAGGCGCCATTCATCCAGCATGCAGCCCTTAATGCTGTCTCACCTTCCACGGTACTGGCATATTTTGCTTAGCAGATTAAAGCCATCTGAAGTTAACTTGCATAATAACAAGTTTCCTGACATAAAACTGATAGGACAAAAATGTGTTGAGTTTCATTCCAGAAAGCCATTGATGAAACTCGCCACCAAACCCTTGCTCACAATGGCTTACGACTGCATGTTGAGGCTGATATTTAACTGAAAGAGATTTAAACACTCACTTAAAGGGAGTACGTTCCTTAGCTGGCCCTAAAATGGAAGCAGTAGTGTGGCTTCATACATATTATTGGTTATATTACGTTATAAACGTGGCATATTTTGAGAAGTGGTGAATGAAGTAAAATAAACTACAGAAAAATCCTATAATTAGGGACAGACTGCAAAAAACTCCATCACATAACTAAAACATAAACGCTATGTGAAACAATATCATCAGGTTTAATGATTTATAAGCTCTTATTTTATATATATGCTGTAACATCAAAATTACTGCACATATTTAAAAACAAAAGAAGAAAAGATTTTCTAAGATATTGGTGATTAAATAGCAGAGACAGTGCTTCTTTGGTGCCAGATCATTTAGATCATTTATTGATAGTTTCTCTCTCTGGATTTCATCCCTATCTGTTTTTGTTCTTATAGATATCCTTGTATTTCAGATCTAGCCTTGCAAAAATATGGACCTCAATGGAAAAACAGACAGATAGGAATGCTTTAGAAGGGTTGTTCTGTTTTGTTTGTTTTGTTTTGTTTAACAAGATTTAGGTAACAAAGTTTAGGCCATTTTAAATTTTTTTAATCTTCTGTTTGATTTAGTATTTTTCATTCTTCTCAACATTTAAACAAACTTTCACTTTATTTATCCCTAGTACCCAAATATTCCCTTGATGAAATCAAATTTTTGCTGTGTACAAGCTGCTGGGGACAAAATCATACCTCTTCCGTAAACATTTTTACCCAAAATTTAAATGAAAATTGTTATTTCTGAAACTCTTAGGAGATAATCTTGTCTTGCGAGGAACAGAAATAATTTAAATTGTGATAGTGAAGGCTAACCTCCATGCAGCCTCAAAAGCAGTTTCAACGCTCTTCTGATATTAATATCTACTATTAAATACATTAAGACTATCAATTCTTCCAGTGTGAAGCCAAAATATAGCAGGCCAGACTCATTTATCCTTTCTTACACTGCTGTTTTGAACTTTTGGTTTGCTGTGCTGAAGAAAAAAAGGTACAGTTTTCTTTTAAACATGAAGCTTAATGTGATCTTTGATCTTTGCACTTCAAAAAGTTTTTGCCTGGAACAGTCTTCCGCAGATGAGTTATAAATCCCTGAAAACAGGAATTTATAATGGAAGAGCTGTCACCACATTAATTATGGTAGCATAAATGTGGTGTTGCTTCTATAGTTAGTCGTTGCTTAAAAACAAAAACAAGGAAAAGATGTTCTGACATGAAGTCTGTCCTTACAGGACTCAGTGTCAAATGGTCAACATTTAGTCAACTGTGTTTTTAATAAGTGATAGCTATAGGACATTCCTTTGCATTTTTTTTCTTTTGGGAACTTTCATCTGTTGGTATATAAAAGATTACATTTCCACAGACAGATAGGAGCTGGAAAAGAGTGAAGATTGCATCTCTAAAAAAGCTTCATTGCAGGTTAAAAAATATCTCGGATGTTTACTTAGAAAAGCCATTAACCTGTTTACTGGGTTGGTTTTTTTTTATTTTTTTTCTTTTTTTTCTTTTAACCCTGCAATCTTTGTCAGCAGTTTGGATTCAAAGACTCTAAATTTAAAATTTTCTATCGATATCCTGTAGGTCTTGGCTTCCTTCTGATTGCTTCTGCACTTAAGCTGGCTCTTTAGGCTTTAAATGAACTTGGAGGAGAGAGTCACTTAAACATAATGTAAATGATCTAATATGGTAAACTTTGTAAGCATTTAATAGATTGTGTGTGTGTGTTTGTGTTTGGTTTAGATATGACACTGACAGCATACATTGTAGTATATTAGTATGTATCAATTTGGTACAGGGAAAAAGCATAAATCATGAAACAGTACAAATTTCATGATAACAATCTTCCAGGGAATGTCCAAAGAAAATTTTAAAGGAAAAATTGTCTGGTGATACAGCATGCTGTGCTGAAAGGTTTCCTGGACTTCAGAAGACATACAAAAAGCATACAACAAATAAAAAACGCTTATGAAATGGAAATAGATACCTTTTGTGCTACAAAGCACTATCGTAAAGCTGACACTGCAATCCAAAGATTTTGGCTTTGGTTGCAAAATTTGTGATCCACCGAATTTTAAATATTCACAGCATATGTATTTAACCCTTTGCATGGTTCAGAATATGTCAGAATGATCTTTTAAGATGACTGAAGATAAACAGAACACCTAGCTGTAACAGTCCCACTGGGGTATCTGTTAAGATACTGAGTGTAACAGAGAAAAAACTTTTTTTTTTTTTTTCTTGGTTTGAGTTCTCCCAGACCCCTCTCTGTGAAGTCTTCTGTGCCATTCCTCAAATTAGAGTTCTCTTTCTTCGTGATTGTGTCATAATAATCTTTTCTATTTCCAAATCCATTTTAAAACACATTTATTCCTAGTAGACTACCAAGCATTAAACCTTCAGTGGAAGGATGTTACTATAGGAATCTTCAGAGGGAGCAGCCCTTCTCTGTACTGGTCTTGGGAGACATTATGGGATCTGGCAGTACTGCAAAACACGTTCATCTGCTTCCAAGCATTGCTGGGCACAGAAAAACTGTTAAGTGCACGTTGAAATTAAAGTGTTTTGTTCATTATAATCTCATTTATGCCACATTTTGACTGGTCTTCATTTTTCCTTCCTTATGTCATAACACACAGACCAGCCAAAAATAACTGTGAAAAAATGCTGTTACTGTTGCACAAACCAGAATAGCCAAAATGAGGTGCTCTCCTATCATTGCATGCAAAGCAGCAAAATACTTGCGTCTTCTGCAGAATACCTTTGTTCTCACCTAGGTACAGGAGATCTGAGTGATATCTGTCATCCTGGGATCCTGCCTGGGTATTACCTCTGACAGTGTGCAGTGTGCTGGCTGCACAACTGAATGATAAGTGAGTTAACGTGAAGTGTTTCAATATTACAGTTTTTTTGTGGTCAGAACTAGGCCTTGCTGAGGTACTTGGGTATTTTCCTCACTAAAGAAAAAAGGCACCCTTAAGGCAGAACAATTAATGCACAACAACAGTCCACTGAAGACAGGACAGTTTATAGACTTAAAATAAATTAAACATTGAGCTAGAGACATAGAAGCCAAATGAAAACTGAGATTTTTTCCCTTTGCTAGGATTTTACCTTAACCAATTCAGAGTAAAAACACACCTTTGCCTTTTTTCCCTTTTTCTTTTTTTTTTCCCTTAGTGAAGGCAAGACCCTGCATCTGACACAACAAAGCAAAAGAACATTTAATTCAGGACCCAGATTTTGTGATTTGGGTCCATCTGTGATAAGAACAGAGTGTGAACTCACGGAAATACTTGTGTGAATTTTTAATAAATTGTCACTAGCCCATTATGATGCAAGCTAGAAAACTGCACATAAAGGCAGCAAGGAACTACCACACAGAAACAAGGTGCTTCCCTAGCACAGACTCCAGTCCAGTACAGTGCAGTCCAGACCAGTGCTCTCTGGCAAGGTTCAGAGAGTAACAACTCCCCGCAGCAGTATTTGACTCCATCTCACAGAGTTGCTGTAATCGTAGAATCATAGAATGGTTTGGGTTGGAAGGGACCTTAAAGATTGTCTCATTCCAACCCCCCTGCCATGGGCAGGGACACCCTCCACTAGACCAGGTTGCTCAAAGCCTCATCCAGCCTGGCCTTGAACACCTCCAGGGATGGGGCATCCACAGCTTCCCTGGGCAACCTGTTCCAGTGCCTCACCACCCTCACAGTGAAAAATTTCTTCCTACCATCTAATCTAAATCTACCCTCTTTCAGCTTAAAATGGTTACCCCTTGTCCTCTCACTACACTCCCTGATAAAGAGTGCCTCCCCATCTCTCCTGTAGGCCCCCTTCAGGTACTGGAAGGCTGCTATTAAGTCTCCTCGGAGCCTTCTCTTCTCCAGGCTGAACAACCCCAACTCTTTCAGCCTGTCCTCACAGGGGAGGTGCTCCAGCCCTCTGACCAATTTCCTGGCTCTCCTCTGGACTCTCTCTCCAATAGGTCCAGGTTGGGGGCCCCACATCTGAACACAGTACTCCAGGTGGGGTCTCACGAGAGCAGAGGGGCAGAATCACCTCTTTTGACCTGCTGCTAATGCTTCTTTAGATGCAGTCCAGGACACGATTGGCTATTAATCGTTAATAATGGGGCATGGTCAAAAGCACAAGTTCCTTAAGGACAGGACACAGAACAACAAACACTGGCAGGAGCATTTGTATTTACTCTGGTAACCTGATTAAAAGTAGTTACCTTATTTTCAGCAAAAAGATTGCATGCTAACAAATGCAAATGTTTGTAGTAGGTTAAATATCCTAAAAAAGCCTTAAAGACTGAAAAAAATATATTTAATTAGTTTCAGTCCTCAAATGATTTGCACTGATTTGTCTGTTTTTCCAAGGAAATGAGAAAAGTTCATTTTAGGTCAAAGTGTTTTGTATTTCATTATTTGATCATTTTTTTGGCAACCAGACCATACAAACAGATATTCACATAGCTCTAGTTCGTAGTTCCAGTGTTGGCTGTTTTCCAAGATGTATTTGGGAACCCCCCCCTGCCACAAGTCCGCTTATTGGGAACAGAAGTATATTTGGGGTTTTGTGATTCTTTCTTACTTTACTCTTGTATTCAGTTTTCAGGACTGCAAGGAAGGAAAAGACTGAACTCTTTAAGATGAAGCGCACAAATTTGAACTTAATACGCAATGTGAAGAACAAAAATTCCTTTTCTGGTTAGAGTTTGAACACTCCCTTAGTAAATTTTGTGGACACACTCTTATAATCTGAATTATGTTAAGATATGCAAATAGTTTTCTATGGAAACTAGAAAAAGCTGCAGATTTTAAATCCCAGATGGAGTTCTTATTAAGGAAACCTCATACTTTTGAAAATCCTACTTCTCCGTCTGCTTGTAATACCCTTCAAGTGTATCTCTCCATAATAGTAATGATGATCTCTTTGGGTCTTATTCCTTATTGTTTATTACATAATTCCATTCTTTCCCCAAAAATGCAAATATTCACCTTATCAGTCAGCAAGGATTAAATTTAATTTCCTTGCTGGTCTGAGGAAGGGAAAGTGATATAGCTATAACATCTCAGCAAAAGCTCCACAAAGGGAGCATGCGGCTTGCAACTCTCTTCTTCCTCAAACCCTCTGCAGAGAGTTTTGTACTGAGGACCCTCTCCTGTCCTTGGGGTCTGAGTCATTCTGAGTCACTCAGTCAGCTTTACTGCTTTCTGGGAAAGTGCAAAGAAGGAGCAATCCTGCTCCAAATAAATGCAAATAAACAAGCTGCAAGTATCTGGGAAAAAGAAGTTAGAGAAGTGAGAAAATATTTCTTGTCATCAAGTATTCAACTGCAGTGTAATTTTGGTTGTTATCTTATTTTTCTTTCCTGACCGAGGGAATGAAGTTCATAGGTTGTGAATCCAAGCTCAGTACCTGGTTTGGGTACATAGCAGGCCACATTTGGTTAACGTTCTGTTGTTTGGAGGTGCTTAATCCAGTCATTTCAGTTTAAGTATGCAAGCAATTTCATTGACTTCAGTAGATTGTTCAAGTGCATTAGCTTAATCCTTGGCTGATTTACTTTGGGAAATGTTATGATTTCTTAAAGAACATTCTTGCTTCTCACATGATTTACTTGCATGTTCCTGAGAAGATAATACAAAAGCTAGAGGTTCACCCTGCTGATATAAAAAAAAATCCAAATCAGTAATTACTAGAAACTGCTTAGACTAGGTAACAGCTTTTAGCTGGGAACATCACAGAGCAGTGGTAATAAAATAACTGCACTTGCTCTGAGAGCACTGATGGGCAGAGCCTGCTGCTAAGGAGCCCTCAGCTTTTACAGCTTCCATAGGGTGCATGCAAATGGTGCTGGCTGTTCACTGGGGTTCCCCAACTTGGAACTGGAAGTCAAAATAGTGCAGTTTTCCCGGTATAAAAGCAATATTTCACACAAATGTTGTAAAGCCTGCAAACTCTGTAGTAGCCAGATGATGTCAGTCTTGTATTGGAGCTTTGTAATTACTCTCCCCTGGTGGTCAATAGAATATAATAAATTCTACTGCTCACATTTTTTTCACCTATACTTGCCTAACAAAAAAAAAAAAAAAGGGCAAGTGAATGACTTGCCAAAATCTACTACGAGCAGGTCACACAGACTGTCCTTGAATCACAGTGAACTTCTGCAGACGAGTGCAAAATCTGCTTTTCCTTCAATTTAAGAGGTCTTCTCTGAAAAACTGCCTTATCTGACTGCCTTGATTTTATTGTCAGAATGATCGACTCTTGCAGAAATGCATCTTATCAGAGAGAGACACAGAAAATAAAGAGCACCTGCAAGACTTTAAATGCACTAAACCAACTCAGAACTGGGAAAAACTACAGCTGTGAATGACAGACCATTTTAAGGCAAGCATCCTTACCAGGAAGAAAAGCTCATAATATGCAAAGCCACAACACATCACTAAAATGGTAATTATTATATAATCCATTAGTTAATGCAAACATTATGGCTTTTGGATGAGCTGTAAAACCAAATTCTTGGCCACTCTTAACCTTCAGAAGTGCTTTGACACTTTGGCCAAGAGCTGGGGTGTTAACACAAAGGCTCTGTCCAAATTCCGTTTGGGTTAGTATATTTTGCCTAACTGACATTTGCATGTAATTTAGTTAGATATATTATTATTCTTTGCTTGTCTCATGCTGTAGTACAGAGCTGCTGTCTTAAGAGCTGCTGCTGTCTTGCCAGAGGTTTTAATAAACCAGGGACCAGCAAAGGCAATTCCTATTAGTACCAGAACACGGGTTGTTGTCAGTGTTTTGGGAGTTTGGAGTGAAAGTGCTCTATAAATAAATGTCCATAAACATAGCTCTGTTTCAAATATCACAGATACCCTGGAAGCCTTGGAATTTACTAGTGATGCTGAACCCCTGAGACTCCTGGCAATATTAAGAGAATTGGTTAGCATCACTACCGAACCCCGAATGAATAATACAAGAAAACTGGCAAGAGGGCTGAAGAAATACATGCTGTGTGTCTTTTTCTTAGTTTAATTTAAACTATTTATTTAAACCTTTTCTTTTCAAAACTATCTATTTAGCAGTCTGTACACTGCTTCAAATCTGAGTGGCTTCTGTCTTCAGAAGCAGACTTGACAGGGTCACCTAGCCATTCTTCTGTGGGGACTGAGGGAGGGGTAGGTGCTGTGACTGCATTGTTGTTTTTCAGAGAGGATGTTTTGGGGGATGTCTTTAGGAGATTTGCACTGTCTCCTCTGGAAGGTTACTCCCTCACTGGATTCTCTGGAATATGAATGTTTTGTTGTCTATCTTTCGTGTACATCATCTTAAATACTGTGACCAGG
>NW_010143578.1:0-16725 GCF_000699245.1 Pterocles gutturalis | reverse complement strand
GAAAGACAACCATTGTGGCAGCCAAAGCTCCTCAGAGCATGGTTAGGCAGGACTTTTGTTGGGGCAGCCTGGTCTGCACTGTGGTACTAAAGCGAAGGAGGAGCTTACCCACGGCAGGTAGCAGAGGGTGAGCCCAAGTCAGTGCAGTTACGGTGAGTTCTGAAGTCCCTCCTGCCTTCTCAGCCTTCTGAAGAGCCATGTGCATACCAATAAAATGATCATGGCTGCAGTGAGGGCTGGAGCACCCTCCTGTGACTGCCCACGGTGTCTGTTAGCCCAGACCCTGCCGTGTGTTTGACTGAGCCACTCAGCTCTCTCCCCAGGATGTTTCTGGGGACAGTGTGAGCCTGAGACTGTTCTCCCTCGGTGGCAGTAAGGATGGGACCACTCCTTTGTGGAGGGGCAGAGAGGCAAGCTGAGTAGACGTGACCTCTTCAGAGCTGATTATGTCTATATTTTGGGAGCAGAAGGAGAGCTGGAGATGAAACCAAGCTGTGAATACCAAATCCTTGTGGTTGTGTCCTGTGGGGCAGGGTTGTACTTGGGTCTGTTCATGATAAGCCACTTCAGTCCTGAGAAACCCAAACAAGTGGAACACGGAAGACACAGCAAAATTTTTCCGGGCCCATGGATCACATGCCCTGTTCAGCCTAATATAGGTAGCCATGCAAGAGACTACAGCAGCCTGGCCAGTTTGTGGAGGAAACTGAGATCTGTCAGCTCTGCCTAACAGTCAAGGACTTTGGGATCTCTTTAGGACTGAGCAGGCCATGGGGATGCAGAATCCTCTGACCACAGTGCTCTCACAGCTTGCATCCACCAAGGCAGAGGACCCCTCTGAAACCTTGCAGCAGTTTTCCTTCTCCTGCTGTAGTGAACCTCTTTGTTAGTCTGGATTTAGCTTGCTCATTTTATGCCTCTGGAAAAATGGTGACACCTCTCTCTTCACAGCCTGACATCCTTGGGGACTTCCAGTCACTGACAATTCACAGGCAGCGTGGGAGCCAGAGATGAAGCCATTGGTATCCATTTCTCCCTCCTGTATCTTGTCACTGTGAAATAGGTTGCTCTCTTCCAGTAGCAAGGACCTCCATTCCCCCCATCCTTCTATCCTTAAAAACACTATACTAGGCTTGGCATTCTGTTAGTCTTCTGTCTCACTAAAAATACGATGAAACAAGCAGTGAAAGCTGGTAGTGTGTTGTATACAGAGAAAAAGGGATACTTTATGAATTTTATGATGCAAAATGTTGCTTCCAGTGGGTAGCTCTCAGTTCATCATGGCTGTTGCTATGCAAAATCTGGGGAAACGCTGGCACTCACACAAACGAATTTACAATGTATTTTATGTGTTATAAAGTCAAAAGCACAACTTGTTTCCAAGTGGAAATAAATACAAAGAAAACCTATTATGCAGAATGGAAACTGGATTATTCCAGTTTTCCCTTTTGCTCTGTTGGAGTTTGATTTCTTCTCCCAGGAGTGCTACTCTAAGAGTTATAGTGTAGTAGTATGCTACTTGTGGTTTTGGTGGCTATGTAAGAGTCCTAAGAAACCTTTGTCTTTCTGGATTACTTTTTCCATTGAGTTCATGAACCTAAAAAAGGGTCTTGCCAACTCATGTATGCTCTTGAAAACATGAGGAATTTAAACAAAGAGGTATATTCTGTTTATGCCTTACTGTGATGCAACTCCACGGGAACTCCACTTCCTAGGAGTTTATCTGGATCTACACAGGTGTAAATCAGACCAGAATTTGGTCACTAAAAATGCAACTGATTTAGATATTGATTTAGCACAGCTGGCATTAATGATCTCACTGTATTTAGAGATCCAGACAGCTCTCTTCCAACTCAATTTCCTTTTAGGATTTTTTAATATTCCCTGGTGGTAATATGGATTGAGATGATGGGTTACCTTACCTAGCAAAGCAGGATGTAGTGACAGAAAACATTGAAACAGTGGGAAAGTGTTGGCTAGCGCTGATGATAAAAATGCCATCCACACCCTGCGAGTGCCTGAATCAGTGAAGGCAGAAGACATTTTTCAAACACGCAGTACAAATTAGAAAAAGGCCTTTTACACCCTTGTTATTGCCAATGCTGCAGAGAAAGGAAACTAACAAGTTGAAACCAAGGGCCCTTCCCAGAACAAGCTCTTCCTTATCACAGGATGTGCCACACTTAGCCGTTGTTACATCTCAGCTCACTCCTGGCATTCACTAGTCAGAATTAGTTTATCTGTGATTTTTTCATGTTTACTCAAGCTCTCAACTTGATAGTGATGCACGACTAATTCTTGGGTGGTGCCACGTTCCAGGAGATTTGTAAAGTAAATGAGAGAGAGAGAGACCTTTAATTTTATGAAGTTAGTTTTGGAGCTTTGTTTTCCACAGCCATTGCAAAAAAATCTGCAGGCAGTAACTTCAGCCCCAGTCAAAGCCCTTTGTGCTCTGCTGGCAATACGGAAGGTCCCAGAAGCTGCCATCAGCAGCTAACTGGGGATTTTTTCTGGCTGTTTGATGCCATTTGTCTACATACTTTTGTGGACAGAGGAAGATTTGCCTGTATATTCTGGGGCAGTTTCTGTAGGGAATACAGTGGAGAATACTGGCCATTCAGCAAGGGTGAGGCAGCCCTGAGATGCATCTGGATCATGCTGGGGATGGAGCCAATATGGAGCAACCCTTTGAACAAGGAAGCTGAAAGAAGTATCCCCGCTTTGCTACTGCATGGCTCTATTCAGTGCTTGTTGGAAACAGGCAAGTAAGAAGCCTGTCTTCTGTTAGTGCATTTCAAAATACTTCCAAGAAAATGTAATATGATTTTCCTATCTAATGACCTTGAAGACCACATTTTAGTTTATTTCTTGTTTTTTAAAGTAAGAAATTTGACTGGAATTGATGGCTTCATTGGAAACGTGGATCCTTGGTGTTTTGTTTTTATAAATTCTCTTGCTAAAGTGTAATTTTGAAAGCCTTGGAATTGCCAGGTGAACCTTCAGGAATACTGGACCTTTACAAAGATACAATGAAGATGTTTTTATTCTGAAACAATCGAGATGCTTTTATTCTGAATTTCTTTGATTATTTTTGGAAGAAAAGGTAACGGATATGAATTTTGTTTAGTGCTTACACAAAGAGCAAAAAAGAAGCGCATCCTTGCTTTTATTAAGCATTTCCTTGTGGCAGTGGTGCAAGTTATTTTAAGGCCTTTTTTCAGTTTCTTCTTTATATCTCCCCTAATGGATGGGTTTTCCCACCTTCTAGGCATGGCTGAGCAAAGAAAACATGAACCAACAGACTCATTGTTTTATTTTTCATGAGTTCTGAAAGAGGGATAAGAAATTGACTATTTCATTTTTACTGTAGCACCTCCTTGACAAACATACCAGTATCACTTACCATTTCATTGAAAGGGAAAGGCAGGCATGCAGAGAGTCCCACAGATTCCTGTCTGTAAGTACACAAACCCAGAATATAGTCTCTGTCACTCCTGACCATGAGGTGATAGTGATTGATATTTTGTTGTAGTGTGCCACGTCCTCTCTCCAGCACACAGTGATGATGCATGGTATCACACACAAAGAGGGGGACGGACTAAGTTAATACATAATTTTGCAAATTTCCCTTAGAAGATGAATCACAACGGGCTTGCTCATGACAAATTCCTGGGCTACAGAGCTGTGGAAATCTGGCCAGATTACAGAGAGCAGTGCCAGACCACTTCTGGCCAAAACCAGATGTACTGCCACTGCACAGCTCCTGACAGGAAAAAAATAAAAAAAAATAATAATAAAAAAAAAAAAAGTGTGAGATTTTGCATCATGAAACTAGCAGCCCATTAGTTTATCATCCATGTCTGGAGTTACAGCTCTGACTTTCTGTTGCTTGGCTTGGAAGAGTGGATCACATGTCTCCTGGAGAAGTAGTGTAAAATCAACTGGAATAATGTAAACTATGTGGAAGGGCGGGACAGTATGCTTATTTGAAACAAGTGAATAGTAAATCTATATTAGTGAGGAGAGATGTTTCCTCTGGTAACTGGTCTGGCCCGAGGGAATGCTGAAATCCCAATGGTCCCTGTGAGCATCTTACACCTCTGTCTCCCTAAAGAACATCCTCAAATTCTGGTAAAGTTTAATAACAGTATGCTGCAGCAGAGTACATAGAAAACCTGATGACTAAAGTTTCTCAGCCAAGCAAGTTTTAGCTTTTAAAAAAGAATTGTCTTTTCAGGGCTCTGACACATAAATATTTATCTCCTTTTCAAAGTGAGGGTGATATTATTACCTACTAAAATTGGGAAGTGGGACAAAAAGATATACAACTGAAAAATGAGCTTGAGTAGCATCTCTAGGAAAACTTAATATTTTCCTGTCTTTCTGTGTTGTGTTTAGACAAGAATGCTGGTAGGCAGGTATGTTTTCATCAGGGAGGTGTATTTTCAGCATAGTCTCTGTGATTCTTATATTAACAATCACAGGATTATTAGAATTAGAATGGTGAGAGAAATCAGTGTGCTACTCTTCACGTTGACCATGGAGCTGCTGCTTTCAAACCAGATACTCTGTCCTAATACGTCATTTGATATACCAGAAGGCAGCCATAGTAAGATTTACAGAACAGTCAGGCAACAATACCGCTCTTAGAGCATCTGTGAACAAGGGTAAGAAGCCTGAGTGCCAGTAAGAGCAAACAGTTGGATAAGGGAGGGAAAAAAAGGAAAATGAAAGAACAGAGAAATAAGGATGTTTACAGATTATTCGGTATAAATTTAGTGTAAGTTTCAGTGTGAATCACTGGGACTATAATGGACTATAATATCCTTCTAAATTAAGAACCAGAGTATTTAAGACACCTTTTGTAATTCCTTCCGTCCTACTAAAGTGATATTGCTCTGAAATGGAATTTGGGTTGGTTGGTAAATTTGTATACTTTTAAAAAGAATATTACTTAACTGGAAACTTGTTAAAAATATTTCTGCTTTTTAGTTGTGTGTTGTCAATCACAACTGAAACAGCCCACATTTTAAAAAAAATATGAACCAAAACTTCTTTTAAATTATGCAAACACTAATTTTGTCATTTAAGTTAATGTAACAAAAATTTTGAATTTTTGGCATAAGCCCATAAAGAATTACTTGAGTTTTACACACACATTTTCATGAGTCTTATCTGACATTCATAAATATCAGTGGAAATTTAACTCTTTTGTAGGAAATCATATTACACTGTAATTCATGTAATATTCATCTAATATTTTAGAATACGCCGAAGGCTGTTGGAATGGTTTTTAGGATTTTTTAGCAATTCTTGTCAGTCTCAATAAAATAAGGAATGGATCCATATAGGAAGCTGTTTTTAACAACAAAAAAATGTTTTCAGCTTGTTTCAGAAGACCGTTTGGAAAAGTATGAGCAATGTTTTTCAAGTGGTTACTGAATCTGTGGTTTCAGTAGGTACTGAGGGTTCTGAATCAGATCCAAACTTTGTAATGCAGAATCAACTTTGTCATAAATTCAAATACACCAAGGTCCAAGAAGGCTTAGTGCTAAATCCAAGTATCAGAATGAAGATCCATCTTTAAGTTTGAGAAAACCCTAAGGTCTGATTGACATCTCACAGTGTTGTCAATAGAGGGTGCCTCCGTAAAAGGCACTAATATAAAAAGTAAACTGAATGAGCTAATGTAAAATCAGTATAACAGCAAGAGAATTGGGTACTTTTTTACATTAAGGTTTAAATAATTCATTTTCTTCTTCCATTTTTGACATCTCAGCCGAGCTGAGGTAAAAATGTGGGCCGAGAAGACAGCTACACTAGGTAGGCAGCCAATTAAAACAAAATTTCATAAAAGAGCAGAATGATTTTTCAGGACAGGCATCATTATTTTGTGAGCACCAATATAGCTTCCTAAATGTCTCACAGATGCAGTCTGAAAGAAATTGCATCCCCCTCCCAGTAAAAATATCGTAGCCACCTCAAAGAAGAGACCATCTGGAGGCTTACTCACTTTGGGGGATGCTGAGTTAATTGAGTCAAAGTCCAAGTAACTCTTTAGGAAAGACATGGTGAGGAATTGCAGTAGATTCTAAAGTGATTTTAAGTAATGTATCTCCAAATTAATTTGATTCAGTATTGCTATTACTTAATCAGTTGATTATCACCGTATTTGGGTAGCTTAGCCATAGGTCAGAGCTTGTTTTGAAGGACTGCAAAAAGGAATTTGCTGAATACTGTTATATGTATTTACATTAAAAAATCAGTCAAAATCCAGTAACATTTCAATAATTAAATCAATACAGTTAGTTACAATGTGCCCTGGCAATCCTCTTTTCAGACTAGTATAAGGTAGCTTTCAGGTAGTTTAAGAATGTTTTAAGCTTGTTCTCAGGTAGTTTAAGAAAATAATAATAACACACCAAAAGGTGTAAGCACAAACGCCCACCCAATATACTTGGGAATAATATGGGACTAACAACTCTCTGGTTCCTAGCTTTCCTGGCTGCTTTTCTCCTGGGTTTGCTGGTTGCTGTTGGGAACAGCTCTGCCTTTTCAAACCTCTATACATGTTCAGAACTGTAATTTTTCTGACATGTTTTGAGAGTTTTTGTACTTCAGTGTGGCAACACTGTGTTGAGGGTGTGCTAAAATCTTTCAGTTGAGAGATCTCCAGTATAATTTAAAAAATTTACAGATCACTCCTCAAGCTGCTGTCTACAGGCTGGAATCTTGTCAACCCTGAGCATTGTAGATCCCTTGTGTTTGCAATCTCTGTGCCAAGAATAGACAGTGTAGAAGAGAGTCTTCTGACTGAGTGCTAGTGCAGGATCTATTGCTTGAAATCTTCTTCTGCTTGTCACTTTCTATTGCCACCTTGACTTTTTATGTAGTATGAAAGGAGTAAGCTTTGCCCTATCATTTGCATATTGCTCTTTTCTAGCCTGAGACTTCTCTTTGCTTTTTGATTCTTTCTTTACCCAACAATACTTTTTTTCATTGTTTTTATCCTGGATAAGTTGAATTGATGCTGTCCTAGTGACTGGAGATTTTTGTGTCTCAGACCTTATTATCCTTATCCTTGAAGCTCTCCCTTCCTCCATTGTTATAGTGGAACTATTTGTCTGCATGTATTTACTCCTTGACTTTAGTAGAGCTGAGATTGTTAAAAATTGGGCAGATTGGGCCCTTTCCAGTTCATGTGAAGTTCATACCAAAATAACTGGGTTTTCGGAAGCTAAATATTTTTAGAATCATAGAATCATAAAATCGTAGAATAGTTTGGGTTGGAAAGGACCTTAAAGGTCATCAAGTTCCAACCCCCCTGCCTTGGGCAGGGACACCCTCCACTAGACCAGGTTGCGAAAAGCCTCACCCAGCCTGGCCATGAACCCCTCCAGGGATGGGGCATCCACAGCTTCCCTGGGCAACCTGTTCCAGTGCCTCACCACCCTCTCAGTGAAAAATTTTTTCCTAATGTCTAGTCTAAATTTACCCTCTTTCAGCTTGTAATCATTGCCACTCATCCTATTCCTACCCTCCCCGATAAAGAGTGTTTCACCATCCTTCCTGTAGGCCCCCTTTAGCTACTGGAAGGCTGCTATTAAGTCTCCTCAGAGCCTTCTCTTCTCCAGGCTGAACAACCCCAACTCTTTCAGCCTGTCCTCACAGGGGAGGTGCTCCAGCCCTCTGACCATCCTCGTGGCTCTCCTCTGGACTCTCTCCAACAGGTCCAATGATAATGAAAGCAAAGCTCCAAAGATGTCTGTGGCAGAACATGTTTTGACTAGCACTACCAAGTTGCATCTGAATAGCACCTAAAGACCAATCCTGACTTCCTTACTTAGCTGTTGACAGTGTACAAGTCTTACACGAGCAAATGTCTATCAAAGTCCAAGAGGTTTAGTGCTTGCGAGTACTAAATAAAATTCCTAAGAGGGTGACAGCTGCCAGGTTTGCAGACACCCAGAGTTAAATTGGTACCCTTAAGGAATTAATGAACTAAGTTGTGTTTGAGGATCTATGTCTTATTGCTTCTGGGTGATGTCCCTAAGTGGCTTAAAAAAACAGTCTTAAAACTATATTGTGATCCCAAATTGCATTTAAAAAGAAAAATCAGTTTCATCCTGCAGATTGTGATAACCGGGCAGTTAGTATAAGAATGGGAATTAAGAGAGAAAAGTTAATTTCTCTTTGCTGCCTGAGAATGCTGAAACCGAGGAGCGGCATTGGCTCCTAATGGTTGCTGTGAGTGTGACTCTGCTCTTTCTCACATTAAGGTTGCCACAAAAAAAATCAAGAATATTTTCCCCAGTGAGAGAAGGCTGACTCTGTAAAATGGATAGAGCAGTTAGAGCTTCCAAATGGAGGAAGAAAGTGCAGAGTAGCCATAGTAGCTGAAATCCCTCTATTACTGCATTATTTTCTACAGCAGTCTAAATGCAAAGAAAATTCTGCTCTAGTCTTTTAGGTTTTGCAGCCTTCCAGTCTTTCCAGGATTGAAAAAGTTGCTTCTTATTTCATTTGGCTCATTCAAAAGGGGAAAGTGCTCAACTCCAGATACATATGGCTCACAGTACCTTTTGCTTATCCCTTCCCTAGACTTCAGACAGGGGGCTTGTCTTTTTATCACTTAAATATTTTCAAGTAAGAAGTGTGATGTTTCCTGTGTCCTGTACACTGCCTAGTACATAGTCACTATGGTGAGAAAGACATAGAATTAACTGTACAAGTCAGAGAAAATCAAAGCACAACCTATCTGCAGTCCATAGGTGCACCCTCCTCTCGTCCAGCCTGGCTTCCTCCACAAACTGTAAAGTGTTCTGCTGAATGAATGCAGCCCTAGTCCATTGTTCAGACTGAAGGACCATTTGCAGCACAATAAACACTCCTAAAGAAAACCTGGGTGCACAGGTGGGAAGTTACATAGCAAGGTCTTATCCTGACCTGAAGATGAGAAATAAGGAAACACTACCCTTCCGCCTAAACTGAAAATTGTATTTCAGTGATAACCTAGTGGAGCCAAAGAGCTGTGACACTTTCCAAGATATCTGTTCAGGGGCTTTGAAGGGCTGCTATTTAAAGTACATGTATTTTTTCTTCTTTTTGTTCACACAAACTATGTAAACCCCATAGCACTGGCCAATCATTTGTAGAATGGGGAGGAAAGAAGAAGAAGAAAGGAAGCCATAAAAAAACCCAAAACAAAACAAACAAACAATGCCAAATGGTAGAGCAAGAATAGGTAGAAATGGTAAGAGACATAGTGACTTACAAGAAGCAGGCTGGAATGAGGGAATGAGAGCAGTAAGAGTGAAAAGACGACAGAGCGGAAAAATGATACACAGAAAGCAGGTGGGAATGGAGGAAGGGGGAAATCAGGAGATTCTTGCAAAGAAGGAGAAAGGAAAGGCCAGAAGAAGTAGGAGATGGGAAGGGACAGAGAGGGATAGTAAGGAATCTGGGACATCCAGAGTGAAGAGGAAAATGGAGGAAGAAAGGGAAAGAAGGAAGAAACATATGGTGGAGCCAGAACAGAGGAATGAGAGAAACTTGAAGCAAGATAATCTATGGAGAAAAAGAGACAATCACAGGGAAAGCAGGGGTGTAAAATTAGAAAATGAGCAATGGAAACATGAAGAAAAGAAGAAGGGTATCATGAAGGCCTCTACATCAGGTGGAGTAACGGTATCAAGAAGGCCTGTGCGTCAAGTGATGGACTTCTAGATGTCGGAGTTAAGGTAGATGAACCTCACTTAATATGTAAAAAGAAATTATTTTTTCAAAGTTTAGGGGTTATGACACAAATATAAGTGTTTTGTAGAATATACAAAACGTCATGATTTTTACAAATATTGAGCTGTGCTATGTGTTGCTTTGTAAAAAATGCCAAAGTAGAATCAAATACATCAAGCTGTTGTGTAGAAATTAGAAAAACAGAAACCTGGTATTTTATGAAACAGGCAGGAAAAAACAGTCTTATGTATGCTATGACCTAGAAATCTGTGAAAGCTATTGTGACCTGTGTCCAGCCTTCACTTTATATGTTATTCAGTGCAAAGGATGATGTCACAGAAGGATTACGTCTAATCCTGGATGAGAAAGCCTTGTGATGACTCAACAAGGAGCAGAAAAGAGGAAGCTAAATCAGCTTAAAGGCAGGTTTTATGGGTTTGGATGGAATCAGCATTTTGAACATGTGGTCATGCTTTGCACACAACAACGCACTCTGTTCCCAATGATACTCTGTCTACAACCTTACTGTTCCTGCCTCCCATTTCAGCATGCTGTTGGCCCAGTCTCTGGCTGCCACTAACACAGAATAGGAGACCGTGTTCTAGGATCAAGACAAGGATAATCTTAATTAACAGTAGAGCTCTTTGCACCACATAAGTCTCACAGTGCAAATAGCCAATAGACAGATCAGGGCAGTTGTGAAGTTGTCATAGAGTGAAAAATGTGTCTGCTAGACAAACCAGCTTAAATTCTCAAGTTCCTTTGGTAGCCTTTGAATCTTCTGTCTAGGAGGGCACAGACATAGTGTTTGCTCATCTGCTAAGTGGTTGGCGTGGATTACCCACTAGTTCCTCCCGCCCCAGAGCACTGCTCAGCCCAGCTGAATGGTGGCAAGAGGACAAGTCTTTCTGGAGAAGATAGGTCTGCAATTAGTGTAGAAGCTATCAATGAGCCATGGAACCTCTTTGCAACAAGCCGTTTAGTTGGACCTTCACTTACATGGGAATCAGCTAGGTGGTAAGGTGCTCAGGGCACCACTGGGTCAGCCTCACCTGAATCAGAAGCAAAACGTGAGTGATCTGAGTGTAATCTGAGGTGGTCACTACAAAGTGGGCCTATTCTCATCAGTAGTACTGAGGAAATCTTTCTCATACTGAAATGAAAGCAAGCCATTTGCAGAGATTTATAGTACATTTAATTTAAGTTTTGTTGGAAAAGTGCTAGAATCCTGTTTGAGGAGGTAACAAATGGAAAATTACTTTGCAGCTCATTATGGTTCTGATAGATATTTCCTTATTTATATATTTACTTTTAGAAAGTATTACAGAAGTGAGTGATAACTGTTGCAGAGATGATTTAGTTTCTGTTTCATGGGGGTACCTTTTGAAGGTTTTCTTTAGGTTTTAAGCAGATTAAGAAATGGGGACTCCAGTAATATATCCCAATGTAATGTTTCTTTACTCACACTGTGGTTTTCAGTCTCAAAAACACTTACATCATTGAAAAGTACCATTTAGGTAAAACAGATTTTTAAAAAGCTTACAGCTTTATTTCAGAAGTTTTCTAGACAGTGTGGGGGCTGCTGTATAAGTTCTGTTTGCAACTACTAATTAAAAACTTTAAATAAGAGGGCCAAATCTAACACAGATGTAAATCCCCTAATGTAGACATAACAATTGGAAAGGATTTGGTCCATTTTTTTCAGTGCTGGTCATTCAGCTTTTAAATGACTATTGCAAGGCTTGGAGGTGTAAGAAAAGAGTACAGGAAGGAGAATCTAGTGCATGGAGAAAAATAACAATTCTTCCCACTTAGGAAGTATGCAATTACACAATATTTCACTGTTAAAATATCGTGTAAACTGGAAGAAATGTAGATACAGAAATCAATGACAAAGGTTTTCTGACAGCTCTTTGTCACCCTTTGCATAACAACTTTGACATCTCGGTCACTTCTCAGTGGACAGTTGTCAATCCAACTGTCAAAACCACATCGCAACTCGAATAGCTTTGCTTAGAGAGTCTACAGGTCTCAGTGTGAGGACACGAGGGAATCCCAGCACCCTGGGCACATGGAGAGGAAGTCACACTGTCCTCATGTGCTCCCCTGGCAGAGCATAATAAATGGAGCCAGCTCAGTGACTGGTGACCGTTTTCTCACAGTGGAAAAGTGTTGTGGCAGAGGAGTCTCTTTTCTCTCCTCTATCCAGTTTCAGAGTTTTTTCTTTCCTTATCATAAGTTTCTGGCTTTTTGGAGGAGACAGCATGAATATTCATCAGAAATTGGTAAATTGCTGTGACAACATTTAATAATCCCTCTTATAAAGCCTTCTTAGGTTACTGAACCACTGTCTCCTCTCTAAGTATGAAGGACAAAAAGAGAAAGAAAATTCAACATCATGTGTTTCCAAGAACAATCTGGAAGATATTTTGGATCACTGATAGTAAAAAAAAAAATAATTTAAGAATCAGAACAAGGGCAGATCCACAAAGGGACTTGGGGTGATTCAGTAGAGTTGAGGAAGTTCTGGAGAAACTTGAGTGTAGCTCAAGGTAATTATGATCCCCAAATCCTGTGCTCAGCTGCAGCTAACCCAGTATAGATACCTAAACTTACCAGGGGCCCCTTTGTTTGATGTTAAACATTACTATTATGAGAATTAAGTTCTGCACACCCCATCTCAGATTGCCCCAGTATGAGAAGATCAGCAGCTGGTTCAACACTTGGTCAGGTTTCAGAAATAGGAACTTTCCCTTAAGTGTCTCTTTAACTTGTAAAATATTCTCAGAACATTCTTAGCAAACACAGAGAACAGTGTTGCTTGAAAAACAAAATTATGCATATTTTTGAAAGGAACCAGAATGGATTTAAAAAATTTCTTCATAATATAGGATAACGTTTCGAATGCTTGCAAAAATTGTGAAATTTGGTCTCTAGGCCTTCCTTAGCTAGACTGAGAAAGTTCAAAGCCAAGCCTTTCGTTTATTGATTGAGGATCAGAACTCTTCGGACGCAGGTTGTTCTGTCATTCTTATGGCATCTTTTTGATCTGAAGCAGGAATATGTCACATGAAAAAAAAAAGACTAACAAAATCAAAAAGGAGGCACAGTAGGGGGCTCAATCCTTAAAATTAGAGACTATAAAATAAATATCCCAGGGAGAAGAAAGATTTCTTGATTCTAGTTATCATTTCCAGGAACATTTGTTCACTTTATCTGGTGACTACTTGGTATCAAAACAGGAGGAGAAATGGGTTTTAATTCCGACTGTCTGAAGACGAAAAAGAAACTTGATGCTCATTCTTCTTGGATAAATATCTTTGTGTTGGGTTTGCATGGTAAGGAATTTTTTTTGGGGGGGCTACAGGAGTGGCTTCTGTGAGACAGTGCTAGAAGCTTCCCCCATGTCCAATAGAGAGAATGCCAGCCGGCTCCAAAATGGACCCACCACTGGCCAAGGCTGAGTCCATCAGTGATGGTTGTAGCACCTCTGTGGTAAAATACTTAAGACGGGGGAAAAAAAATGGCTAGGAAGAGCAGCTGGAGGAGAGGAGTGAGAATATGTGAGAAAAACAACTCTGCAGACAGCAAGGTCAGTAAAGAAGGAGGAACAGGAGGTGCTCCAGGCCCTGGAGCAGAGATTCCCCTGCAGCCCATGGTGCAGCCCATGGTGAGGCAGCTGTGCCCCTGCAGCCATGGAGGGGAACGGGGGAGCAGGGATCCACCTGCAGCCCGAGGAGGACCCCATGCTGGAGCAGGTGGACGCCCCAAGGAGGCTGTGACTCTGTGGGAAGACTATGCTGGAGCACACTCCTGGCAGGACTTGTAACCTCATGGGGGACCCACACTGGAGCAGTTAATGAAGAAATGTAGCCCGTGGGAAGGACACACGTTGGAAAAGCTAATGGAGGACTGTCTCCCATGGGAAGGACCCCACACTGGAGCAGGGGAAGAGTGTGAGGAGTCCTCCCTCAGAGGAGGAAGGTGCAGCAGAGACAATGTGTGATGAACTGAGGGCAACCCCCATTCTCTGTCCCCCTGCACCACTTTGGGGGAAGGAGGTAGAGAAATCGGGAGCAAAGTTGAGCCCAGGAAGAAGGGAGGGGCAGGGGAAAGAGGTTATAAGATTTGGGTTTATTTCTCATTACCCTACTCTGATTTGACTAATAATAAATTAAACTAATTTCTCCAAATCGAATCCATTTTGCCCATGAAGGTAATTGGTGAGTGATCTCTCCCTGTGCTTTTCTCAACTCACAAGCCTTTTTTCCTATTTTTCTCCCCCCATCTTGCTGAGGAGGGGACTGATAGAGCAGCCTGGTGGGCACTTGGTGTCCAGCCAGTGTCTACCTAAAAATCAAGGCTTGGACATTCCAAAGTTTTTTTCCGGCAGGGCCATTCAGTATGTTGTGGAAAGAGGGGTACAAGAAAATCCATTAGCAAAAAAGTGCCTTCATAGCCATCAGCACATTATACTGTGCTATATCTTACATAACCAAAATCTTAAGTAGAAGAATTCATGTTTTAGAGTGACTTTACTGCTCATCATGTGAGATAATTTGGGTACAAAACTTTTGTCTTAAGACTGACAAAGTCAAAGCAATTAAAATTAGTATCTATTTTTTCTTCCATTAGCCTCTCCAATAAAGTGCTACACTTGCTTATGGCAGGAGATTGGGATCACTGTTCAACTGGTGCTAGATTAAGCTGTTCCAGAAATACATCACAGGAAAGACCAAAGGGACAGGATTAATTTCCAATTACTCTGTTCCAGGAGGTCTGCTTCCACTCCCAAAATCTCTCTGATCTTAAAATGAATCTGCTGGTGCTGAGTGATGATCCTCTTAGGCAGGAAGGACTGGAGGATTTGAGACATGGGACAGAAAGGACTGAAGACAGTAGGGTGTGAGGAGGAGGTTAGGTTTACCAGTCTGGGAAACATTTTTGTTTGGGTCCTGCCAAATATTTTTGTCTGGGCCCTGATGTTAGAGCAGAAACGCATACAGGAGAACTGCATTCCTGTCTCCATGCAAAGAACAGCCCTTCCCTTATTCTCTGTTCATATCGATTACAACAGCCCTGTTTGGACTAAATAACCCAGAGAACACCTCTAAAGTCATGAACGACATGAATTCTGAGTGATCTGGGGAGTTACTGTGCCATATGAAAATTCTCTACGTGACTGGTGGTTTGAGAGACTGAAACTTAATATTTCTGAACTTGCTTCACGCAGCAAGAGTGCCTAATAAATCCAAGTTTAAAATCAGACACTATTCCACACAATGACATACATTACTTTCATCTTAGCTGTTTCCTTAAATATCTCTGCTCTGTAGGAAATTGGTCCTAAATCCTGTCAGATCCCAGATCCTTCAGTAGATGGCCAGATAATCCTGTTCTCCGTATGATATGAGCATTGAATTTGCATAAGTTCATGTCAGCACACATTAGTGCTCTATGTTAGCTTTAGTCTACTATTCTTTTTGCTCACTTGAAGTCCTGTCCATAATGCACAGTTATTTACAAACCACTTGATAAAGAAGTCACGGTACATATTTGTGTCGGCTGATAATTCTTTATCAGTGATGGATGAAGATCAGGTGTCATTTCTGATTCTTTTGGATGCATCAGCTGCCTCCAGTACTGTTGACCATGAACTGACCTGCACTCTGGCAGTCTGGCAGCAAGGACAAATGGGATGAGTTGTGGAGCTCAGAGCTATGTGCAGCTTTGCGCCCTGAAGCATGCTGGCAGTGGGTTGAAGCGGGGATATCTTCTGTCAAAAAACCACAGCTGATTCTTCATTTCACAGCATTTTTGTTAATATGTTTACCTATTAACATTTTGTTAATGCAGCTTTAGCACTTATCTATGTCTCTGCTTGCTTGTCTCATAAATTTTAAAAAATGCTGTAAGCTTATACAAAATGTTTTCTACAAATATTTTCCCCCACGGTCTTTTGCCTTTAGCTCATACTTCCTCCAACAGCCTCAAAAAATAAATGAAAAAAAGCTGTACTCCATATAGTGTGCTCAGAAATGCCACCCCCCCTACTCCCAACAAGCAGGCAGAGAAGCTAGTCTCTGTTGGACTTAGGCGCGATGGGGCAGGTTTTATAATCAAAGATGGAGGCAATTCTGCTAGATGGCTCCTCTTGTCCTTGTTGGTTCCATTGCCAGTATAGCTGTTGTTCTCAGCTGTGAGATGTTGCAACACACTAGTTTCCTCCGTTCAGTCAGAATTTTGGGTTATGCACAGCTCCCGGGGCCTCTTCTGTACTACATATTCCAATTCAAATAACAGAGGAGGAGAGAAGGGAAGCCTATACTTTTTTGCCTTCACTTCTCTATTCTCTGTGGGCAGCAGAGACATTACCTCCAGTTGCCTGTAAGTTGCAGACCCAAAATCAACAGTCTGAAGTCCACCTGGAAATAGTTTCCAACTACTCAGACATGGGTTTGAGCACTACCTGTGTGTACAGCTCCTCCCAGGATGTCTGCGTGAGCCATCAGATGAATTTTTTTTCCCAAGCTGAGAAAGGCATGAATGGCACCGATAGCACAGTCTGAAGGGAGCCAACTTCTTGATCCAATTCCTGTGGCAAAGCGTGTTATGCCATGTCAGCTCAACCATGGGAGGAGTCAGTGTTAAGACTACTAGACAGGTGCAAATATGAGATAAATAAATACAAGCTTCTCTACATTGTATTTACTAGCCTCCTAGACACAATTAGTCAGAGAGGTAGGTAGTTAGGTGAAGAGATAATTCAATGATTAATAGCAAATGCCCATCAGTGCAACACAGGCATCTTGTGTATGAGGACAGGAAGTTTTGCCTTTTACAAAGGGGTGCAGTAGAGGTACTTTCTTTTGAAGACTCAGTTACATGTCAGCATAGCTCTATGGTTAGACATGGCCTATGAAATCCTAGATGAGTAAAACACGGTTAAATTCATGCCCTCTGCCAAGAGAAATAAGCCATTCCCTCATG
>NW_010143577.1:1774-2100 GCF_000699245.1 Pterocles gutturalis | reverse complement strand
GTGCGAGCGTGGACGTGGGTACAGAAAGTGCATCCGTTGGTGCGGCTGCACCAAAGAGGGGCTGCAGGAGAAGTGCAATTCAAACAGTTAAAAATTCAAGTGCAGTTCAAATTCAAGTGCAAATTCCGTGGAATCTGGGGATGGAGCTTGGTTTTAAAACTGCATCAGCCCTGAGCTGGTGTGCACCAGGGTGCTGGTGGTCCAGGCTCCTGCCTTGGGGTGTTGCGGGGACAGCAGGCTGCAAAACCAAACAAAAAGCCAGATTATAAATATATATTTGTATGTAAATATAAATACTTGGTGTGGGGGGGTGTTCTCACCCTTCC
>NW_010143577.1:0-1580 GCF_000699245.1 Pterocles gutturalis | reverse complement strand
TGGGGGTGAGTCCGGGGGGGGCTGTGGCGATGGGAATCCGTTTGGGGTGCCGAAAAAATCCACCGCTGGTGGAAATGCCCAACACCGCCCGTCTCTCTCGACCCCCAGTTTTTCTACCACAACTTTGACCGCAGTAACTACGACGACGATGACATCCGGACGTGCGCGGTGCTGGACCTGGCCTCGCTGCAGTGATGCAGTGCGAAGCCCAGCTGGACTGGATCTGCAAACTGCCCAAAGGTACCCGGCCAAGGGCCAGCCCCCAAACCCTTCAGCTTTGAATAACCTGGCGCAGGATGGGGAGCGGGTCAGGGGGACCCCCTGTCACCTCCCTTCGGCAGGTTGCACTTTTATGGGAGGATGAGCCGTAATTCAGGGGCTGGGAGAGGGGCTGCCCATCCCGGGGGGATTCAGGAGGGTATCTCTCCCTTGGAGCCTGTGGGTAAGCATCAGCAGGAGCATCCCAGCCCCGCATCCCACTGACGGCCGCTCCTCGCCCTTTCCCCAGGTGCTGATGTGAAGGAGCCCGAGATCACGACCCAAGGTGTGTTGTGTCCGTCCGGCGCAGACTGTCCTCCCTGGGCATCTGCCATCCCATCATATGCGTTGTACGGTCCCGGTGGTGTTATCCAGAGGACAGAGGCTGTGTAGGGTCATAGGAGGGAGGGGAGCCTGGTCATCCATCCTGCAGCCCCTCGCCTCCCAGCACAGCTGCAGGGACCGGGCAGGATCGGGCCCTTCAGCTGCAGGACAAAAGCAAAGCATCCCAACCCGTGGGGACCGAGGGACAGAGTGGGGGGGCTGGTGGCTGCGGGAGGGGGTGTCACAGGCACAGCGTGACAGCGGTCCCTGCCTGCAGGCAGCAAAGAGTGGGTGAAGTACCAGGAGGCGGAGTACAAGTTCTTCGAGCACCACTCGACGTGGGTGCAGGCGCAGCGCATCTGCAGCTGGTTCCAGGCGGAGCTGGCGTCCGTGCACGGCGAGGCCGAGCTGCGCTTCCTGGGACAGAACCTGAAGAAGGTACTGGGGGGGACGGGGACAGGGACCTCCCTGGGCACCGACGGGCTCCGCTGTCCTCCCCAGCTTCTTTCATCCTGTGCTGGAGGGACATTACCTGGGGACAGCCAGGTTCTGCTGGGGTCCCCACGGGTTCTGTGCAGTGGTGGCACATCCCAGCGCCCGGGTGCGGGTTTGGGGCTCAGCAAGGTGATGGATTTTGCTGCGGTGCAAGCTGCAGGGGGGCTGTGCTGTCCCCATGCCCTGGGGTGGCTGCGGTTGTCCCCAAGGAGACCAGGTCCCTGCCTGGCACTGACGTGTCCCCTCCGGGCGTGCAGTTCTCCAGGGGCCAGGAGCAGCACTGGTGGATCGGGCTGCACACCTACGAGAATGACGGCAGGTTCAAGTAAGTCAGAGTCCGAGCCACCCCATGTCCCCATGCCACTGTCCCCATGCCACTGTCCCCATGCCACCGCCTCCAGCTCCGTGGCTCAGCGCCCGCATCCCAGGGGTCGCATCCTGGGATACTGGGCTAGAGATTCCTCCCCCAAGAGAGGGCAGTGGTGGGGCGCGCTCCCAGTTAG
>NW_010143576.1:3938-4175 GCF_000699245.1 Pterocles gutturalis | reverse complement strand
TACGGGAACAGCACACCAAGGACATGCCCTCCTGTTCACCCCAAAAAAATTTGGCACCTCAAAATACCCACTGGCGCACCCCATCTCCGCCAGCTCCAAGCCCTCAGCCTCTTTCCACCATGGCATAGACCAACAGCTCCTTTTTCCACTTCCATGTTAAAAATCCCTCCTGCCCTCGCGGCTGGGAGGCAGCTGGTGGGATGGGCGCGTGGGTGGCAAGACAGGGATGGGGTTGGC
>NW_010143576.1:3467-3916 GCF_000699245.1 Pterocles gutturalis | reverse complement strand
CAGCTCTGCTCCGGTTGCTGACGTCAGC
Source organism: Pterocles gutturalis (assembly GCF_000699245.1). Classification (NCBI taxonomy): domain Eukaryota; kingdom Metazoa; phylum Chordata; class Aves; order Pterocliformes; family Pteroclidae; genus Pterocles; species Pterocles gutturalis. Next base: position 3,888 of record NW_010143576.1, on the reverse strand, counting down.
GCTCCCGGCAGCCGGGCGGTGGGCGGGCGGCACCGCTCCTATTGTATTAAAAATAATACAGTGGAGCATAAATTCATTACAGATAAGTGTGACAGCCAGGAGGAATTAACGAGCCCGTCTCTCAGCGCCTGACAAACGCCTTCTTTTGTTCCTGGGATGGGTCCTTGAGTCTTCTCAATCTTTGGAGATGCCTTGCCTCATTAAGCGCATCCTCCCCCAGTAGCTCTCAGCGTGCTCAGGGACTGCTCCCAGTATGAGCTGTGGCCAAGCTGGCAGGGCCATCCCTTGTGCCAGCATCCAGCTCTAAGCTGGGCTTGCCCTCCTTGGTGGCCTGGAGTGTTGTTCCCAGGCGTGGGACCCCACACGGGGTGCAGGGTGGCTGGGGGGAGGGGGGGGAAGCAGCCCCCATCCCCGCTGCTGC
>NW_010143576.1:2731-3409 GCF_000699245.1 Pterocles gutturalis | reverse complement strand
ACCCGCAGCCGCCGGGTGCCCAGCCCTGCCCTGCCAGCCGGGCTCCCATAGGAAGAGCAGCTGGTGGCTTGTCACCAGCTCTGGGCATCGCTTCTGTCCTCCATGCCCCACACACCCCTCGGACACCCCTGCTCCCGCGGTGAGCCCTGGGGACCCCCATGGTCTCAGAGCCGAGCTGGCTCTGGTGGGCGTTTAGAGGATGCTCCTGGTGCTGGGAGATTGCTTGCTTCTGGCACGGGCACTCTGTGGGCACAGCTGGTCCCTGGCATCGTCCTGGGCAGTGTCACCTGCTGGTGGCTGCCTGGAGCTGCTGGGGGAGGCAGGAGGGGAAGGGATGGGAAGAACTGGAGGGGGGGCAGCACCATGGCCAGATGGAGGAGGAAGCTCTCAGTGCTGCCAAGTCCTGCAAGTCGCCTCCGTGCCGGCTCCCAAGGGCCGGGTTGCGGGACGGAGCTGCTCTGCTCCCCGCCACTGCACGGGGAAAGGGCACAGGGCTGGCTGCTGGTGCCACATCACACACCACATTCACTGCCAGCAAAATCCCAAGTGGCACCTGCCCATGCCACTGCCAGCATTGTCCCCAGGCCCTGCAGCCGCACGAGGACCCTGCAAGATCGCAGCCTCTGCAGACCCTTGCAAAGCTCCCGGCAGAGGGAAGTGGGTACCTGAAGACCTGCA
>NW_010143576.1:1910-2700 GCF_000699245.1 Pterocles gutturalis | reverse complement strand
AGCACCGCCAGCCCAGCCTGCTGCCACTCATTAGTACAGGGCAGTTATTTCACTTATCCCCCTCCCCCCATCTCTGCAGAAAATAATTATTGGTCCTTCTCATGGCACCAAGGGATTAAAAGTGGTTAACTCCATTTCCAAAGGCTTTGTTATGTTGGTTTTCCCTCTGCTGCTGCACAAGGCGATTTCCACAGTGCCACTTAGGCAGCTTTTATCAGGTTGTCTTCTGGAGGTAATTGGGTTTTTCAGGAGCCTGTTTAAAATTCGTAACCCAGCCTCTTAAACAAAACAAAAACAGCAGCGGGGAGAAGGGGAAGAGGCAGCACAAAACATGCAGCAGCTGCAGCTTTTGAAGAGCAGCCCCGGCCCCTTGGGGCTGGCACCCACCAGGGACAGGGAGGGGGACAGCCACCAGCGTGCTGTGGCATCAGGCTGGAGCCGGACCCTCCAGTGTGACGGCTGAGTGCAGAGTGCAGGGACAGCCCCCGCCACCCCTGCTGTCCCTCCTGCTGGTGACACCGCACAAGGCGAGGGGGACCTGGGGCCACTCTGTTACGCCATTCTCCTGGCAACCATGTGGTGCTCAGAGCCACCCACATCCAGCCTCTGGGGACACCAGGGCCACCGCTCTGCCCCTGCAGCAAGTCACAGCCCTTCCAGCACACACGGGTGCTACCCCCAGCACCCACCCTCCTGTCACCTCCCCACGCCAGGCACGGGGTGTGAACGTGGGTCTCACCGGGGGGCTGGCTTGGGAGCGTGCCATGAGCCCTGGGGCTGGCCGGGAGGG
>NW_010143576.1:349-1444 GCF_000699245.1 Pterocles gutturalis | reverse complement strand
CCAGCCCACCCCTGCCCAGCTCCGTGCCTTGGGGCGCAGCACGGGCTGGGGAGTGGGTGGCGGGGAGCTGCTGCGGCAGATGGTTGGCGGGGCTGGATCATGGCACCGCACGCAATGAGGGATGTCTGCGTTCCCAGGGGGGGGCCGTTTGCAGGAGCTGGTTGTGAACTGGTGCCTGCAGGGCCCCAGCATGCTGGTCCTGGGCACGGCAGCCACTGTGCGAGCTGGGAGGAGGGATGGGGCGAGGAGGGGACCGAGCCCAGGGCTCCCAGCTGTTCCCAGCACGGCAGCATCTCAGGAGCATGCTGGAGATGGAAGGGTGCTACCAGTGCTGTTCAGCCCTCCAGAGCTCCCCAAAAAGACTATCTGTGTGAGAGAGAGTGATGGAGGGGCTGAATCTCACAGCGAGAATGCCCAAGGGGACAGGGACCCAGCTCCAGGCTCCACCAGCTAAGAAGCATCCAGTGCAGCTGGGACATCAGCCGCTGTGCCACTGGGTGCCTTGGCATTGCCACTGCTGCTCTGTGCCCTGCGACAGGGAACTCTGCTCACCCCGCCTGTCCCAGTGCAACCCAGAGCCCCAAGTAGCCCACATCCCATGAGCACCAGCAGACACCGGGATGGACCCCGCTAGTCAAGTGCTGCAGCAGTGACTTCTTGTCCCCGCGGCTCCCGACTCCCGGCGTGCGGCCGGTGCCTCTGTGCCATGCATTATTAAACAGAGGCACTGCAGCCCCTCGCTGTTTATCCTGGCGGGGCTGTGCAGGGACCGGGCTGGGGGAGCCGTGGTGGCTTGCTGCAGTCTCAGCTGGAAGATTTAGGCTCGCTGCGGGTCTGGCTGATTCCCAAACAGGTTTATGACCCCTGGAGCTACTCATCTGGCCTCTTCCCACCTCCCCACCCTATGCAGGATGGATCCCACCTCCCTGCAAAAAAGCCAGCCACTGCGCATCCAGCCTCGGTGCGATCACCTCCATCGCTTCCTCCTGCCCACACAGCAGGTAGTTAGAGCATTTACATCCCAATCGCTGTTCATAAAGGCACACTTGCGCCGAGTCCACCCCATCAATATTTATGGCAGGCACGCACACCCGC
>NW_010143576.1:0-238 GCF_000699245.1 Pterocles gutturalis | reverse complement strand
AAGCCAGTCTGCACACATACTGGTGTCCATCCCCGTGGCAGGGACATGTGGGGTCTGTGCAGGGGACAAATGCCCAAGGGTCCCCTCCTGGGTCTGTGTCAGGATGGGATTTGGGCACTCGCTCCCTGCAGAAAGCCTCGGAGGGGTTATACCCACCCTCATTCACTGTCGGGGGAAAGGCACGAAGGGAATGATAAGCTCAAGACCGGACATCCAGCTCACAGCAGAGCAGCGGCAA
>NW_010143575.1:205344-217217 GCF_000699245.1 Pterocles gutturalis | reverse complement strand
TCTGAGGGGATGAGGGGCGGTTTCAGTGAGGAACGAGGTCCTGACCCTACCGAAAGCTCCTGCCCTGCCTAAAGTTGGTGGCAGCTGGACAGCCAGGCCTGGCATGGAGGAGGGGAGCGTGCTGGGCCTGCCCGAGGGGAGGATGTGGTGCGCAGGAGGCAAACCGCAGGCTTGAGAGTGCTGTCGGTGCTTCCCCATGGTTGCTCTGGAGAAATCTTAGCAAACAGAGATGCGAACCCGTACAAAATGAGGTAGAGCACAATCAGCAAAAAAACTTTAAAAATTGATAGTGCCCAAAGCAGGAAAAAAATTGTGTTTCTTAAACACGTTGAGTGAACTCTGGTACTGCACTGAAGTCAGTTGGTTTGGGTTGCTTGGCAATCTCACAGGCAAAAGTATCACCTTGTTTTAACGGTGTCTTTTCTATGTCCAGAGAAGAGGAGGAAGGAGGACACAGGTAAAAGATTTGTAGGATCAGTGCTGGTATCTGCTTATATACATTTGTCTGTGGAGGCTCGTGTTTTCTGGCAAAGTATTTTGTGTTAACAGGGGCTGGTATCCCTGAAAGCACTGGGGTTGGGAATCTAGAAACAGCTGTATAAAGTCTTAGATACAAATCACATCCACTGTAAAGGAGACTTTCAAGTGTAGGAGATACCAGCAGTCTTTAGGTGTCTAACCTACATGAACTTTCAGAGCTCAGTGTCTGTCTCTGCTCCTGAGTTTGTAGAAAAAGACAGACTGACGGATCAGTCTGGTGGACTGGCAAGGTTTTAGATTAATTTTTAGATTGCAATATGCCAACAGTGGTTTTGATATTCTTTCTGCACTGACCCAAAAGGTAGTCACAACTCCTTCATCTTGCTCATTCATCTCTGATTTTTTTTTCCCGTAGGCTGACATTCAGTGGAATAGAGGTAATGTGCACATGACTCTGAACTGCTCCTGGATCTAAGGAAGGTCTTTCATTCGCGTTGATCTCCAGTTATAAAAGAAACTGTTATGGCTCAAGCTTGTCAGACTTAAGAAAAATTCCAGCACTTCAAATGTATTCAATTAATATGCTGAATATTGACTCACTGCTTACTCATGTGACCAACATTTAAATTACACTTTTTGGAACCATATTATAAATAATGGTTTAATCTTCACAGCCTGATGAAATCAGTTGGCATAATTTTCCCCTACTAATGGAAGAAAAGTTTGTAGGAAAAAGTAATATTTTTTTATTAGATGTCATTATTGCTTTCAGATTTATTTCAAGGAAGTGCTCCTGTAAATGTGTGCTGAGCTAACTAATGAAAACATACCAAAAGTAATGGAGAAACTGATTGTAATCCCAGGTGACCAAGAAAGAAGAGAATGCTTTACTGTTAACTTACCTATGCTCTATAGTTCAGCTGTCCTGAAGGAAGCGTAAAGGGAATTTGAATTTACCAATATGTACAGGTAACAGTTGGACACTGCAACTCAACATGACTTTGACAGTGGAGGTGTTCTGGCCCTGAAGTTATTCTTTACAGACTTCCCTGACAGCCTTTCTCTTGAGACTGCCTAAAGGACAAGATTGTACATTCCAGCTTAGTGAAGGAATGGGTGCATCTTTTTCTAGAAGTTATTCAGTCTAGAAGTTCCAGTTTGCAAGTGTTTTTCAGGTATTATCAGTTCAAGAAAAGTTGCAGCGAGAAGCACAGCAAACTTGTCTAAGAACAAGAAAAGCAGTGAGTGAGTCTTTCCTGACTTTCCTGGGGCACCAGGAGGTGCAAGGAGACAAAACAAAGAAAGAAATTGAAGCAAGGAGCACATATCCTTAAGATCTGCCTTTGGATAACTTGGAGTTTGTACCTGTGTAGTTGCCAGTTTAATATGACACACAGTTACTAGTTATTTGTTCAGATTACTTTGTGGAAGGTAGTTACTTTCTACAGAATGCATCATATGTGTATCCTGAAGCACATCTGGACACAAGTAACCCCTGTGTTACAGAAAAGAGACATTTTGGGACAGAAACGACTGTTTTGGTAAGTGGTCATGCTGTGACATTGAACCTGTCTTTTTGGGTTTACCAGGATGTTGTCAGGTAGCCTAAAAACAGAGTTTAATGGAGAATTACAATGACTTCTGCAGAGATGTTCCCATAGGGGTGTTTGGTTAATTTGTCTTTTTAACCGAAAATGCTTTTGTGCTTTTCTTCATAAGCCAGTTTTAAAGCCAATCCTGTGTTTACAGCACTCTCTCTATTTAAACAGCGAATGCAGCGTTTTCCCTCAAAGAGGAACAGCTGTATTGTTCTGGTGGAACATACACATGCAGCTGAACTAAGAGCTGAATCTGGCTTGTTGAACTTGAAGATTTCCCTTGTTGTTTACAGCTGTTGCAGAATGACAACCAAAATCTCAGATGTAACTGGAAAACATCCTTTGCCACCCAGTTTCCCTCTTTGTTGGACCTTCCCAGCACAATTATTAGGTATATACTTAGACACTTTGATAGAAGGGAATGTAAAGTTTATTATGTTGCCACCAAATCTTTAATTTCCTGTGTATGTTTTACTCAGGATAAAAGAGCATCTTTGTCATATTTTGTTAGAAGTGCCACAGCAATATATGTCACCAAGGGAAGCTTAGTATGAGATAAAACTTACTGTTCATAAATCTTTTATGAATAATGACTAAATATGGGAAATCAGGACAAAATTTAATTGCAGGCCTCCACCACTGTATGGTACATAAGAACAGGAGGAGTTGGATGAAAGCTGGAGTTACAGTAGCTGGAAGAAATTCCTTTGCAGTTGTTGCATGAATGAGGAGTATGTGTGAGCCTGTGTGAAACCCAGCTCCTTTGTTTGAAAGGGAAGAATAATCTTTTTCTCACTGGTGTTAATGGTTTGGGATGAGGCACCCTAATATAGTTGGATCTCATGATCATAAGAAGAGGCCTTTGTCCTGTCTGCCAGATGAACAGAAGCATTCTCCACAGGCTGCAGGGTAAGTGATTTTTGTAGGTTTGAAAAGAGGCAGCAAAGCAAATGGCATTGTCTTGCAGGAAATCTCGTCACCCAACAGAGACAAGAAGGTAAATTTCTGGTGAGAAGTATCCTGTCTCTGTACCCCTGAACATACCAAGCACTGACAAGACGAACATGTTTACAAAGGTTTCCATAATCTTATGGTTTGGATGGGCAAGCCACTTCTTGCTTTTTAGTATACCTAGCTGTTGGGGCAAAGGTACTCCTTACTACCTGAAGAAAGAGTAATATCTTGCAGAACCCAGCTTTTGTATAGTATTGCAAAGAGTTAATTCAGGTTTTCTGGAATGACTTTATCCTTCTTTCCTTCCTTCCTTCCTTCCAGCCATCCTTCTGTCTCTCCTTTCCTCCTTCCCTTCCTCATTTTCTGCCTTCCTTTTATTCCTTGTCCCACCCAGTCTCTTCCAGTTTCCTGCTTCTGCTTTATTTATAGCTAAATGTAATAAGTGGCTTTTAAGAAAGTGCCTTGGGGACCAGATACTGCAAATTCCCCTGAATTATGGAAAATCACATTTCTTATATGCAGATATTGATGAATGGTGTTTGGTTGCCTTTAGCAGAGGGGTTAAAAGCATCTGTGTAGTGAAGAACTATATAAACCCCCTGAAAAGTACAGTTCCTATGGACAGTTAACAAAGTAGATGCACAGATGCATTTGACTCCTCAGGTAGCTGTGCAGCTTCACACAAAACAAAGATTTTAGCTGACACAAGAAGTGCGTGAATCTATTCACGAGCACCAGCTGACAAATTCATGCAATATAACTTTTAAACTTTGTTTACGCTGGGATTTTTTTGCTGCCTTCACAGCTTTTGGCCGGCTAGAAAGGAGATTTGTACTGGGGTAACTGCCAAGGCAAAGCCTGCTGTCAGCAGTGATTTGCAAAGAGGCAGTTTACCTTGGTTTCAGGCTGGGACTCATATACACTAGTAATCATAATTACAATATTTAGCTTTAATACAGTGCTTATAAGATGGGTATCTAACAAGCCCTGTAGGGAGATGGAGGGGTATCATTAGCTCCTCAACATGTAATAATTTTATGACTGCTGCAAGCTGTAGTGGGCCTGAAAGGGGAAAAAAGAAAGGTGAACACATCTTGTGGTGTTGATGTGCCTCCTCCGACAAGTCTGTCACTGTTTTTATTCTAGTGTCCAAAGGCAACAGGAGCTGAACCATGAGCAGTTTTTCTGCAGCAGAAGCTGAGTACCCGCTGGTCTCCTGAATACAAAAATGGTTTCATACTGTTTGTCTTGAATGGAAGCAGCATGATGTGAGTGTGCAAAGAGTGGAACAGTATGTTAAGGGAAACATGTCTAAAAGGAGAGAACAGCCGACTCCAGGGGCTGAGCAGATCTACCCCCTCTGCTTCACTGTATGGGTTTGTTTGCAGCTGAACTCAGACTGTCTCATGAGTCCCACAACACAATTCCACAGCTCTGGGCTGGAAAATTAAACAATTGCAAGGGGGTTGCTCATTCTTCCTGAAACAAGCTTCACAAGCTGTGGGAAATGAAAGCTGAGGCTGAACATTAAAACAAGCTGAAAGCACTAAGATACAGAAATGCAGAGTGAAGCCATTCAGTAGAATCCAATTTGGAACAGAGCCCTGAAAAAACCTGCAGTCATGACTAATCCATTTTTAATGTGTGTGGTGGTAGGTATATCACTTCTTTTAAAGATAATTTCTCTCCTTATGTTGGTTACAGTTCTTTACTGTCATTTTAGATAAATGACATGTTGACATGTGAGTTCAGTATCAGATGAACTGCAATGACAGAACTATTTCTGATGCTGGAGTGGCCCTGGCTGAGCTGCTGGCGAAGGCTAGAAACAGTACAAACAGGGTATTCGGTGTCAGGCTGCAGTGGCACCTTGAGAGACCCACCTAGAGGCAGGCACCTGAATGCTCACTCTATCCTTCAGCCAAGTTAGCTGAGGAAACTTGTCATAATGGCAGACTGTAGAGCTCAGTTTGTGCAGGGACAGACTCATGCAGTGAATATTTTAGAAGCAAAACAATCTGAAATGGAAATTTCTCATGTTCTTGTAACACTGAACAAGTCTGTATGTAGCCTTTGGGTGCTTTTATTTTGTCCTCAGATTGTGCCAGCCTTGCCTGCTGATCACTTCTGAGGCATCCCTTCGATTCTGTAATACCAATCCAATAATTTACAGACTTTGCAGTCTTATAATCAGCAGAGCTGTGAATAGGAATATGAATTTGATGCAAACAAGGAAGATATTGTGGAGAGGAACGGCATGGAGACTTTGTTTAGGAAGGCAGGAAACAGTGCAGTGAATTCAACACTGATGGGTTATGCTCAGTTTATGGACTACATCAGTCTAGCTAAAGGCTGTGCCGTGTGGCGACAGTGCTTGTAGTAACATGCAGTACTCTGAGGGTGAAGGCTGTTTTCTGTAGCGCATGTGTATCTGATGTCCAGGAGCAAAAGCCGTTGGCGTTTCCCTGATGTAGACTGAAATGTGGTGCAATGTGATAGAGCAACAGGGAACTCCTTGCTGGCTTTTTGCCCTGTGCAGATTCCTTTTGTGTTAGGTTTTGACCTTGGAAGCAAGACCTGCTTCTTCAGTTTCTCATTGTCTAAATTCTGCATTGAAGCTTGAGAAACAAGTCTGTGCACCAGGAGGATTTTTTAGGCTTTTATTAGTGAAACACAGAATAGGTAGGAAGGAGTCTGCTGAGGGAGAGAATCACCAAATGGAAACCGTTTTACAGATCTGGTGCCTTTTATTTTCTATTTTACTCTGTTCCACAACAACACAGGCCTGTGTGGTGCTTGGGCTTAAATCAGAACTAAAAAATGATGTATATTAAAGACTGGCCCACAACTCCTCTCCTGCTCTTGAGAGGCACCTCTACCTCCTGATCAAAACACCACCTTGTTTGCCCTTCGATGTGGAAACCTGGAGTCGTGTTCCTGCTGCCAGGGTTTTACAGTAGAGCGTTGCAGCTGCTTGGCACTGGCAGCCCCATGCAGGAGTCTGGAGAAGGGAGAGATGAAAACCACTGTCTTGGCTAAAAACCTGGGGGTATTTAGGCAGAGGGGCTGTGATGGAAGAACCCCTTTCCCTTTCTGAATTTCTTTAGCATTGCCATTGCTTCAGTTGTATTTGCACAGGATTTCTCAGTTTCTCATTCTGTCATTTCATGCAGATTATTAAGCGCAGACTGAAGGGCACCTGAAACTGAAACTCAGCTGTGGGTGGAAGGCAGCAGCTGTTCTGTGCCAGAGGATGGCCTCGATGCTGCGCTTGGGGATCTGCAGGTGAGAATACGGGGGAGGTAGAAGCACGTGATTATTTTTGGTTCAAACACCAGGCTTACGTCTTCAGAAATAAGAAGAGGTTCTTCAAGGCTGTGAGAGCCTACAGCCTTGGATTTCTCCTGCCTCGTCTGCCTGCTGGCATGCGCAGCCATGTTGTCCCTTTCACAATGCATTTGATCTGTCAGTGACTCATTTGAAGGCTCTGTCTTCACCAGCAAAGTGCTTCGGGGCTGAGTCGCACCTATGTATCTACCAGCTCTGTTACTGTACCCTGTTATCAGCTACTGTGTTCACTCCTCGGGTGCTCCCAGCCTTTGATCTGTTACCATACTGCAGCAACAACTTCCCATGTTCTTTAATGCTGCGCTACATTGTGCAAAGCCATCATCAGTCCACAAATGCTGCAGCCTGTGTGCTGCTCTCAGGAACACATCCATACTTTTTCTCTGAAGCATGAAATAAACTCTTGCTTATAACCCTCAAATAATCGTAGTGGAAACCACTTTACTACAAGATGACAATTTCCATCAGACACTACTACATGGAGATATAATGATATAGTTAATTTTTCCCGTCCTTCTTCCTGTTGCGTTTGTCTGGCTGCTGCTTTTAAAAATACTATGGGGCAGGGGCTGTTTACTCCATCCCTATAGCACCTGGTGCTGTGGACTCTGACTGGTCTCTAAATCCTAAGGATGAATCCTGTCCTGCAGCAGGCCGGGCTGGATCTTCTTTAATTTGACGTTGATTCTGTCAAACCTAGAGACCTCAGTGGAAAGAAATGTGCTCTGTGTGCAGCAAGACTGAAAACACTTTCTGTGTTTTACAGTTTTTTTACAGTGACAAGTGGGCAGAAGCAGAGACAATGCAATAATTTAAAACTTATTTGCTTAAAGTCACGTAAGTTCCTAGTAAGGTTGGAAGCAAGACCAGTAGCAGCATCTGAGCCAGTTCTGCTGAAGATGGCGCTTACCAGGTGACCTGGAAAAATGTTCCTGACTTGTAGGATTTGGAGCAGAAACTCCAGCAGAACAAACACCTGCCATCTCCCAGCCTGTAGAGCAGTCAGTTCCTGCTGTTGTGGTGTGGATCAGTGATCCAACTTGTTTCGTCTGTACGCTCACGGGTGGGCTTTGGCTGGCTATGGGGTGGAGGACATGCTCGCTGCACTAGGTCACGCAGTACCGGGAAGGCTGTGGCTACCTGGGTGTTTCTCTCCTAACGGGGTCCAGGCAAGTGGCACAGCCCATATCTGCAACACACCCCTAACGCTGAGAGTCCTGACCACTGTATGCTGACTGTAACATGATTTAGTAGTGACAAATCACTTTCCTCCACTGGCCAGGTTGGGCTTGTTTTATTTATGCTTTAAAACTTCTCCTCTCTCCCACACTGTGGTCTGTGCAAAACTGTTTGGCAAGTTAAAAGCTGTGCCTGGCTTGTGGGCAGGAGAAGAGCCACAGCCCTGTGCAGCAGACATGTGAGCTGTGGTCCAGGCTTGTGGGGAGAACGAGGTGGGGACCAGAGGTGCCAGTCGTGTGCTTGGTTCACACAACTTGCCCAGCCTGTTTCACAGATTCGTAACTACTGATCTTTGTGTGTGTTTCAGACCTGGCCTACAGTCACTAATTGTCAGTGTCCTGGGGCTTCTTCCAGGTTTTAATTGTCCCTATTAGTATGATGGATGCTGGGAGTCAGGACACATTGGAGAAAGGTGGTAGTGTTTTCGCTGCTGCTGTTGTCATTGCTGGGGCTGCTGCTAAAGCTGCTTACTGGCATTTGCCCTCCTGTGAAATGTGTAGGTGAGCTATTTATAAATGTGCAGAGAGATCCTGCATCTCTAGCTTGTGTTCTGATTTAAGGGTAGTCCCCACCAGGAGGGGAGAATCTGCCCAGGACTGCAAAGGAGGGTAGTGGCAGAGCTGAAAATGTTCCATTTCTTCTGAGCCACAGTGTTGTCTTTGTGATGGGGGCGGATTTATGGGGGCAGGAGGGGGAGTGGAGAAGCAGCATAGTGGTTCCCCATTAGCTCTGCCTTTTACAGCACGATCTCCCATCTTCGGGGTGAAGAGAGGCACTTCTCCTGCTGCAGAGCCCCCTCTCCTGTCTTCTTCTCCTTCTACACAGCAGACACACACAGCTCTGTCCTGGGCTGCTTCGCTTGCTTTTACTCTTCCTGTCTGGGGAATGGCTCTTTTCCTGGAGCAGTCCAGTCCCAGGCACGTGGGAGTTTGTCTCTGTGCTTCTCAAATATTCTCCCGAAAGTAGATACAGCAACTTGCTTTCAATATTCCTCTCCTGTAGGGTGCAAATTACCTCACTCTTTAAAGCATGCAGTTTCTTGAACAGCAAGATTAATACAGCTGGATTTCTAGTGTATCTGATTGTCTTTCACCTTTCCATGTGCGGATTTGCTGATGACTAATAACAGGCAAGCTTCTCAGCCTGTCGTCAGTGGGAACATGATTCTTCTGCAAGACTCCCAGTTTTTAGGAAGCTGAGGGACATTATCTACCTTTGAGGCCCTCATCTCAGTGTCCAGCTCGGTTAGGGTTGAACAGTGGACTCAGGCAGGATTAGATAGACACAAATGCACCCCAAATGGATAGCATGAGCCTGATTGCTGTAAGAAACAAGGCTAATGCAATGTGGTTGCACTGAGGAAATGAGATTCTTGCTTATTTCCATGAGAGCTCCTGGCATGCTGGCTGATCTGCAGGACACACTGCCCTCTCTTGGTCCTGGCAGCTCTGGATCTGGGCTCTGAACCTGCCCTTCCAAGGGTCCGAGTGGCCAAGGGATGATTACTGGAGCCTTGTGGGGAAATCTGATATGTGCTGTGATTATTATAAACTCCATCAGAGTTACCGACTTTGTAGGTATTTCCAACATCCCCTCCTGGACCTCATGAGAGGGTTTATCTGGAGCTTCAGCTCTGCATTAAATCAATTGTGGGGAAAAATAACTCTCAAGTGATTTCATCATTGTGTGCAAGAAAGTGGTGTAAGAAACTGCAGAGATCTGCTAGCCGGATTCTTGAACATGTGGTAGAAGATTTTAATCTGTTTTTTCTTGTAAATGAGAGTTTTATGTAAATGTTGGAAAACCATAATTATGACATAAACATTTCAGAGAATTTACACTTCCAGATGTAATGGTGTTGTGGGAACAATCTGGGAACAGAGTTGTTTGAAAGAGACATCTCTGACTTGATCTCATCAGTGCCCTTTGGGGTTATCCCAGCTCAGGGCCTGTCCCTGGCTGCTGCCTAAGTGATTTAGTGTGAGGCTGGGCGCTGGACTACTCAAGACAGGTATTTTAATAAGTGGGATGTAACGGTTTCACATTAGCACATTTCTGCTACATGCTGTGCTTGTTCCTGCCCCTGTGGGGGTTATTTCATACTGGCAGCTTCTGACATTGTGTTCAACCTTTTTTATGTCCTGGAGAACCTCATTAATCTGCTTTATCTCCTACTGAAATTTCATGTGACAGCAAGACTGTGGGGGCTAGGAAGTTAGCTGTTTTTTGGAGTGATTGTGTTCTTTTGTTTTGTCTTTTATCAAAGTAATTGTTGTCAGCAAGAAAACCCAATGTGACTTGGAAGTGTACGTACTCACAGTGCGTATTCTTGAAGCAGCAGCAGATGGAAAGAGACAATGCTTGGGTCAGAGAGCCCCAGAATGGTGAGTGTCCTGGGGCTGCACAGGTTGATGGATATCCCCTTTCATCTAAATGCACACGGAGCCACAGAGCTAGTTCTGAAAAAAAAGAAAAAAAAAAAGAAAAAGATACTGTGATCCCAAATGTCTCGCCTCTCTTACCTGTCTTACTCGAGGGGTCACCTCCCCTCACTGTGCACCTCCTTTGTGGACTGCAAATTGCCCCACGTGTCTATAGCTCTGGTTCCACACCATCCCAGTACTGCCTGCTCTGCACTGTCCCTGTCTGGCTCCCCACATCTGGGAAGTCCCTGGAGGCTATGCCCATGTTGTGAGTCAAATCCTAGGCAAAGCCAAAGTCTGAACACCTACACAGGGAGTGGGAGAGCAGGGTTTTCTGCATCGCAGGGGAGTTTGTATACACCTCCCAGAGACTGCCTGGAACTGTGAGCTGCTGGGGAAGGCTTGGGCAGGCTGAGCGAGGGCTTGGAGCGCTCTCGCTGGGAAGCAGAGGGGTAGAGTGGGGCAGAGTTACCCACATGAGCAATCCTCATGTGCTCAGACAGGAGGAGCAGGCCCTGGGCTCTGCTCTCAGCACAATTTTGCTAAGATTCTGAGACTTGTGTGTTTTAGGAACCCACTGTCCTGAGGCACAGGACAGCTGCTGGACACTTTGCCAGGCTGGTACTCTTTCTTATGCTTTTGAATGGAAAAAAATCACTTCTGATCCACAGTACCCCACAGCAGGGAGTGCCTCCCCTTGAAGAGCGTTCCCAGCTCCGGATGTAAAGAAGCCTGACAGCACACAGTGTTCAGAGGAAGGGGCAATCCCATGATGTCTCTGCTCGCTTGCCTTTGCTGGTTCCCACTCCAAGAAATAGATTTTTTCAAGCCTAATGCTTATGAGGAGGGACTGAGGTGCCTCATTTGGGTTTCTGAATCCTGGGGGGGTGGCTGGTAGGTGCAGTGAGACATGGGGTTAACATAGAGCTGGTTACCTGACCAGCTTTTCTTGTCCTGTGACATCTAAAACACAGCGTTAGGTGGGAAAGCAAATGCTGGCTAACAGAGCTTGGCTGACTCCTGCCCCCATAGTGCTGGGGACCATGGGTCAGCTGCAGCCCCAAAGCACTGGGGTTTCTCTGTGCTGCTCAGACTGATAACACATCTGGCACGTGGGTTTGGTGAGCAAGGAGAGAAGCCCCGTGCCCATTTATTCAGCTTGCCTTTTGCTCTGGCATCCCATGGGTTTCCCAAGGCCATGGGCTACACCTGGCAGTCTTGGCCTGTGGACTACCAGAAGTCAGATTATGGTGGGAGGAGTTGGGATGCCAAGAAGGGAAACCTTTCCATGGAAAAAATTCAGCATGGACTTGCCATCAAGGGAAGAAATGGCTTCTGCTTTGCTGGATTTCCCTTGCCCCTGTTCCTCTACCCCTCCTTTCAGGGGACGGTGTATGTGTCACCTCTGTGGTTTCTGAGGATTGTGACATCTTTTTTTGGGAGTCTGCCATGTGGTGAACGCTGCTGTGTATTAATGGTCTGCTGGCTGGGTTGTGATTTCCGTACTCCCGTGCCGGTGAGAAACCAGCCATCTGAAAATGGAAAGTTCCTGACTTGGTGCCCAGCCTCACTTCTTCTTTCATGGCCCTGCAAGCTCACTGCTAGCAGTAAGCTGCTCTGGCTGGGCTAGCTCGATGGAAGGCTGCTCTCCAAGCCTGAGTTCACTCCAAATCTCCACTTGGTATTTTTATAGTGTTTTACACCTTTCTGAGGTTGGGTCTTTGATCCAGAATTTTCTTTAAAACCAAAATGAAAAGGGAAACTGGAAAAACAGACAAAGGATTTTGTTTCTTTCCAATGCAACAAGCCAGATTTTGAAGACAGCCTCAGA
>NW_010143575.1:204974-205259 GCF_000699245.1 Pterocles gutturalis | reverse complement strand
GCGGGGGCAACCGGCAGGTAGCCACGGGGAAGTCCAGTGCAGGAGCCTGTGCCTTCACGTAGAAAATTTGTTCTGCAGTTCTCACGCTTCAGCTTGACCAAAACCATACCCTGACCTTATAGCTACAGGCAAGATCAAAATGATTTAGCAACTGTTATTTATCCACTTACATTAGTCACTCGGGTAATTAGAAGATAAAGAAACAGGCATTTTACGCCGGCCACGACAGCTTTGCTGCCACCAGGGGACACTGTTGGATAACTTATTGACCGCCTCCCGCCCTGC
>NW_010143575.1:120540-204943 GCF_000699245.1 Pterocles gutturalis | reverse complement strand
CAGCCCCAGCCTCCCCCCTCCACCACCCTCTTCTAAGCTCGCCGTCCTTGGCACTCCTGGCTCTGGCACTGGTTTCTTCAGAGCTGTTCCTGGCTATTGGTTTTCCTCGGACAGCTTTATCGCACAAGGTCACCATGTTGCAGTAACTTGCGTTTCAGTCTGCCTCTCCTCCCCAAAGGCAGGTAGCCAATGCAGCAGTGTGCTGGGAGCATTGTCAAGGACCTGCATGGAGCTGCAGGACTTGGCATGCTTTGGACCAAGAGACATAAGCCAGACACAACCTGCCCTAGAGTTTGGAAGCGTTTGGAGTAGAGATTTGGGTTTGGGCCTGTTTGAGAGATTAAGTTCAGTCTGGGTTCAGACCACTCCAGTTCCCCATGTTAAAAAAATCTCCTATAATTCTATTCTCTGTAAGAACAGGGAAGTGTAAGGTTCATTGCTTTTGAAGTTAGTGCCTTGATGGTTTGTGCAATAAGACAGACATGTCATTACTTGCTTGAAATAAAAAAAGAAAGTTGTCAGGTTGCTTTTTCAGATGGAAAGAGGCATTCCTTAAGAAGCCTGAACAGGTGGGTGTGTGAGTGATGTGGGTTCCTGCAGGTTTCTTTCTGAGAAAATGAAGTTGAATAACTTGTGTGTTAAAAAGGGACCTCCTCTCAGGGCTGATCGCGGAGCTGGGGCTTGAGGTGAGGCAGAGAGACAGTGTCCATCGCTGCCTGAGAGAAGTTCCCTTCAGTGTGCCACCCCAGGGAGAGCACCTTGACTGTGCTGATGCTCATATAGTCAGCCTTGGGGATGGGAGAATTGAGGAGGGACCATGAGCCCTGTCTGGGAACTGTTCCCTCATGTTGGCAAAAATGGATTCTGCTCCTTACAAAGAGAGGGCTTCCTTCGGTCCAAGCTCAAATGAACAAAATCACTCTTGATTGATTCTCTGTGGTTAAACCACATGAGCATGTGGTTCATGCTTTCCTTGGAGCCTGCTTCAGTACTGGCCACCCCTGATTGCAAATTTTCTAGACTTTTGGAGTCTCTTTGCAAAGTGATGGAGAATTGGATCCTGCCCCAGGCAGCACAGAAACATTTTGCAGGGCCTTGTTCTGAATGTAAAATTGCTTCGTATGTGAGACGTTGGGATGATTACCATTTTGGAGGGGAAGCCCCTCTGTTTTAGGATCCTCCATGGCATGAGGTGTGTTCTGATTTGCAGCTTTGACTGAAGATTAGGCCGCAGTTGTTATCATCTACCGCCATGCCTTTCACTGCTAACACACAGGTTTAGAGGAAACACAGATCGTATCTCTACTTGTGTCATTTGGCATAGCTGCCTTGAATTCAAAAAGTTTAGTCCAGCTGACAATCTGGTCCACCTCGTACTCACATACCTTTGCCAAGTGCTAATAGTGCACCAGAGAGAAAGTTCACGCTTGTGCTTTGGTGAGAACTAGTGTGCCAAAGAACTTAATGCGTTGTCCTTAGGTCAGCAAACAGGGCTGCAAGCATCTCAGTGATGGGGAAGGGCTTTCAGGTGACAGTTTCCTTTCTGTTCAGGAGATGATGTACCCACAACAGTTACTGTAGGAGAATTTAGCTGGTCAGCTCATGAGCACTTTTATATTTGAAGTGTTTAAAAAAGGGGATGGTGATTTTAGAAGTGAAGAGTAAAAATGGTCTGGCAGTCAAGTGATGTTTAAGGATGAATGTAGTGTAGGCAGTGTTCCCTTGTAATATGTCAGGAGACGGGAGGCAGCAGTCTGTGTTAATTATACTTACGATTAGCAGCCAATGCCTGTGCTTCATCTGGGACTAACTGTGCTGATTATGATTGATTGGAATTCCACAAAAGACTCAAACTCAGTGTGTCTTCTCAAAGGGGTAGATAAGTATGCTGAGATGGTAATAATAATTCATTAAAGTTTTATATTCTTTATGGTGCTTTATCCCCTGCGATGGTAGAAGCATTTCTGTAATCCAGAGGATGTTGGAATATTCCTGGAACATTTCTTTCCTAAAGAGTATTCTCATTCAGAAGACTGCTTCAGTTCACTGGGAATGAAGCTTCCCTGCAGAACTCCAGATTTCACGTGCATGTGGCAGCCTGGGAATTGATGGAAAGAAAAGGAAGGTGCTGAAACTCATAAGAGAAAACTCCGTGCTTCCCTCCATCCCACATTGCTTCCTGAAGTGGGTGAGGAGTTTGGCAGGGCCTCCTGGTTCTCATAGAGACACTGGAGGGTCTTCATGTCACCAAAGTTTAGGCCATATGTTGAAAAGGTAGTTTCTTCCTATACTTGAGGAAGAAAGATATTCTGACATGAGAATGGGGGTCAACAGTTCACTGCCATGTCAGTCATATCCATAGAAAAAAATGGGATCTGTTGCAAGAGTGGATGTGCTTGCATTTTTGACAAATTATCCAGAGCAGATGAGATGGCTTTATCCTTACTTTTGCTGCAGGGAGACAGCAAGGTCCTGATCTAACATAGAGCTTCCAACAGCAAAAGGTAAACCTGTGAATTTCTTTTGGATCCTCACTTTTGCATCACATAGCTCTCACTTTTTTGACCCAGTATTGGGGGTCCTAGAGTTGGGTTTAATATTTCAGGGTACAATGGCTAGGACTGCTCCAGTTTTGAATCCTTTTCTGCAAAGTCTCTTTTTTCCCACTGGCTCTTTGATTGGCTACATTGCTGAGTAGAGTACGAAAACTGGAGTCAAGAAGTGGTCTGAACACACTCTCCTGACCTTAACCCTGCAACCTCTCTGGTATAGCAGGGTAAACCAGGAGCAAGGGTGGGTTTTTGCCAGTGGAAAGCTGGGATCTGAATCTAGTTTTTAGATCCATTGATTCTGGTGGATTTCCTTATGGATTGAATCACCCCTTTATCCTGGTTGGATCAGGGATCCTGCCTGCTAATAGGTCTGGTGATAAACTTCTCTGGAGGGTCTGCTTGGAGTTAGCAACCATGCTGTGGAAGACAGGCACCCCCCAACCCTTTTTTTAAGTAATTCTTTTTGTCTGAATTTACCTCTTGCAAATGTCTTCGTAAACGTGCACAATATATAGAGAGGGAGAGACCAGGGCCTCATGGCTGGGATCTGGTGCAGAGGAGCAGGAGGACATGAGTGATCTGCTTTCACGGAGGGACCATGTGGAAGCCACTTGCTCTTGTGCCTCAGTTTCTCCCTTTGCAAACAGGGGGACTTGGTAACAGCTGCCTTGCAAGGTGACTCCCACAGTGTGGCATTGGTGTCTCTCTGTAGCACAGGGCCCCAGCAGAAGGGCTCTTGCAGTCAGATATGATTTAAATTATTTAGGGTGTTGTCATGTGATCAGGACTGATTGAGTTCCTGTGGCTTAACAAGTTGCCATCTGTTATCATCCCCATTATGAATTATGTATTAGCTTAAATCAAGTCTTAAACCAAAGGAGTTCAAGCAAAGTCCTCACCCCATTGATACCATAAAACTGTCTTTAGGGCTGTTAGTACTGGATCCAAAACACTGCAGCCACACACGAGAGCATGCTGGTCCAGTGTAAGCTCTCTCTGCTGTTTCAAACCATCCTGGCAGATTCCCTTGGTAGTGGCAGGCTTTATGCTGGGCTAGGTGTCACCTCCCCTCCTGATGTAGGCTCTTAAAACTGGTGAAAACTCCATTGCCTGTGTCCTGGCTGCGTGGACAGAAATGAGACCACAGTCCCACACCAGAATCTGAGCGGGCTCAGGATCAGGTCAGGGGTCCGAGGCTGAAGAAGGCACAGTGACCACATGCTGAATTGCTGCCTAACTCCATGTGAGGCTTTGTGAAGCTGCTGGCTCTGCAAGTGCTGTGAGCCCCACTGTAAAACCCGGCAGTACACGTGTGTGTGGTGGTGTCAAAGTGGCCATTTGCAGTAAAACATTTCAAGCCCGACTCAGACGTTCATCTGAGTCCTCAGGCCTGGAAGCATTGAGGCCAGAAAGCAGGATCCGCCAGAACATTCCCATTTCTCAAGCTGATCTACAGTGTGTCAGCTAGTCAGTGCACTTTCCCTCTGAGGGAGAGGTGCCTTGAGCGCTCCAGCGACGTGTACGGGCTCCTTCTCTCTTAGGCTGAAGTGCTCTTGCTCCTTCATAGCTCAGGAAGCTCTCGCTGGCCAAGTTGTGAAGTCTCTCCCTTTTATCTGTGTCTCTTATATTGACAAAAGCAATTAGGGCCTGCTGTCCTTCTGAAGGTGCAATTCCCTGATGTCCCGTCGTCTCTCAGGTCAGATTTACAGGCCAGGCTTTCTGTGCCTGTGATGTACCATCACAAGGAGGCCAGCTTGGCAGCCCAAGGTAGTTGGGGCAGGCTTGCCTCTTATTGCAGTTCTGAAGCTGTCTGAATTTGTACATGTTTGCTGGGCAGCAGAATTGGGTCAGTGACCTTGTTCTGATGCAGAGGCAGGCTGTTTATTACCATCCATTTGAGATCAGAGCCTATAAAATAAATATTTCTCTCTGTGGGAACAGGCAGCAGAGATTACTGTAGCTAAATCAAGACTTACTTGACGAATGTGCGAGGCAGGGAACGCAGAAAATTCATGGCATCCACAGAAGCCAAGTGTTTTCACATAGATTGCATGGCTGTCCTGAGGTGGACCACTGGGATCTGTGAGCTGAACAGGATGAATAGGCAGGGAATGAATGTCTCCTGGCATCAGCAGTGGTTGCAATGATAATTGCTGCTTGAATTTTGGGTCATAAATCTGTTTGCGGCTGCAAGGACACTTCCAGTGGCTCCAGCTTTATCCCAGTGTTCAGAGCTATTTTTTTTACAGCTGGAGGGTGCTTGTTCCATCAGCTGGCACAAAGGCTGACTCTATGGCTCCTGTTTTCTGCCCTTGGATATCTGAGGGCAAAATCCTTTGACTTCAGAGGGAGTTACTCACAATGTCCCTGCTAGAAATAGAACTATGTCCCTCCTCTTTAAAGCACGGCCAGATTCTCTGTCTTCAGCTTGATGTGCAAAGCCCTTCTCCTGGGAGAGAGCCAGCCTGCCTTTTCTCCCAAATTCACAAGTGTCCATACCCCTTGCAGTTTTACAGAGAGCTGAACAGTCTCTTCAACTGAGACAGGAATTCAGAGTCTTTCGTAACCTCCTTTGGAAAGAGGGAGGTGGATAGGAAAGCAACAGCACCGCTGTTAAGATTTTTGTGAACTGAGTTGGTCAGATTGGACATAATCTCTTGCATTTTGTCCTGATGACTTTGCATTCTGAAGAGGAAGAAGAAGAATGGTGAAGTGCTGGATGCTGGGTCCATAGTGGATCAGGAAGAAAGGAATAACAAAGCAAAGGAGAAAGAGTTGGGATTTAGTGTGGACCACCAGGATGAGAGAAAAGCAAGACAAATTCTTGGACTAAGTCTTAAATTGCTCCAAACCACAGGGTATTGTGCTTGGGGGAGAGGCAGGGAGGGAATAGTTAGGCAATTTCATCCTCAGTCATGCAAAGGCAAATTATTGGACAAAGGGATTGTCTTAGATATATTGCAGTTGGAGCCTAGTAGAGCATTTGATACCGAGTCTTACAAGATCTCGCCCTCCCTCCGAAATTGTTTGGCTTCTCTTGGATAAGAACTCAGTCCTATGGATTAGTAGAAGTGACAAACAATATGTGGCTCTGTTCATGCAAATTTTGGACCAGTGTGACTGATGAAATTTGTTGGTGTATCCGTTTCACCGAGGACTCCTCCTGTGCATTAGCAGAGCAGTAAAGAGCATTTGAATGAAAGTTTTAGGTGCAAAGTTTTGCAAACATTACTGAGTACCTCACACATGAAGCATGACTGAAACCAGGAGGTTTGGTAGTTTTTGTGGGATAAAAATAATGAAAGCCATTGAAAGTCAGAGGAGGAAAGGAAGTTTTTCTGTCTGGAAAAAACATATGAAAGCAAAACTCTTTAGGAAGGAGAAACCCTGAAAGCTTTAAAGTGAGAGACAGCAAAGTGAGAGGTGTAAAGCCCGTTCCTTGGGAGCAAGACTGCTGGCTGCGAGGCAGCCTTGATGACCAAATTAGTCTTTTTGCCTCTGTATAATTGGACTGTGTGGATTATGGCTAAGATTTCTCCAGGCAGGTCATAAGATTTTGCCCAATAGTCCCATAGAAGAAGGAATTACTCTGCCTTGTAGTAGATGTGAATGTTGTCTAGCTCAACCAATTGTGGCTCAATATGAGATTTTCTTTCAGAAAGCTTCCCACTCGCGATCCAAGGAGTCCAATTATGATGACTTTACCACTAATGTGTAGTCCATACTCAGCTTCTGTTTTTGGAGAGATGCTGCATGCAGGTCATTTACGTACTCTGGCCAGTTCAGGAAAGAACCTGTGTGCCTCAACAGTATATTTCTCCCTCCAGCTTGCATCCAATAAAGCTCCGACCACCTGGTTGGAGAACAGGAATACTTCATTCAGCATTCTCCCTGCTGCGGGTGAGTTTCCACCTGCATGATCTGCAACACTGTAAAACACGGCCAGGATTGTGAGAATGGAAGGGCTAAACATGAAACAATAACTGCCTCACTGTGCTTGGCTTCCTGCTTCTGGGACTGGGGAAGGATGAAGGGTTTCCTCATCTCATTTGCACAGTTTGTACCAAATGCTGCCTGGGCCCTTCTCAATAACCACCAGTGAGGAAATTCCAATTTACTGCTACTCTTCAGTACATTTTGCTCAAGGTATGGCTTTTTATGTCGCTTTATGTGGCATTTGGCTGTTTAGTCTTTTGGAGAATCTGCTGATAGGATTGTGAAGCAGTGACTTTGGGGTATTAGAGCATTTAAAAGGATGGCTAGTCAGAGGATGTACAAAGCTGGTCAGATGATAACTTTTGTGTTATAGGCAGTAATGCTAATATGAGTTGATTTCAATGTGAAAGCCATTCAGCTGAAATGTTCTGATCCAAGCAATTGGTACTTCATGGCATAATCTCATACTGCAGCTTCAAACGTTTGTACTCATGGCATTATCTACCATGTACTGAATTTTAGATGCAGCTAGTTGTGCTCTGGCCCATCTTGCATGAACTACAGGGGTGCTGAGTTCACGTGGTGGAAAGCAGAGTTTTATTCTTCCTCTTTCAGTCTCTCTGCAGCTCCTCTATTTGTAGTGGAATTGTTCCTGGATTACACCAGATTTGGACTTGCTATGTTTTTATCTGATAGTAGATCAGGGTGAAGAGTAGTGACTGATCACTCCCCAGTCCATTTCAGGAGAGAATTAGATGGTCAGAAGATTACATTTTAAAAAGATACTTAGTTTTATATCTTCATTTGTTCCTGTCTTTGTGATTTCATCCCATAAAAATAGCTCTGTGATTGTTAAAGGCTGTTCTTTTAGATAGTGGCTTACAGCAGAAAAGGTAGAATGCTTTAAGCAAGGAGTAAGCAGAAAGGTTTCAAGCACTCACTGAGCTTGGTCCTTCAGGCAACTCTAAGAGTTTTACACCAACAGAAAAGGAGAGAAGAAAGGAGAAAGTGGAAGGGAGTGTTTATATTGAAATCTTTCTTTAGTTCCAAAAGCCTAGAGCAAAGCATCAAAACACAGAGTGCCTCGTACAAGTCAAGGCAGGGAACAGAATTTCCATTTTATTCTGGATGAGAAGGAGATCTTTTTATAAAGGGTTTGGGTGACAAAGCTAAATGTACTTTAAATTTCTACTCCAATCTATTTTTAATTATACATGTGTAGATTCTTTTGTAGGGTTAACAAGGAATTTGCCAGAAGCCAGCTGACAAAGGCTTGGGTTGTAGTTTTCCAGCAGACATCCTGCAAAAAATGCTGTCACAGGCAATCAGCATCCTTGGGGAGGTGGCCTGTTAGCAGGGTGTTTACTAATTGGGATCATTCTGCAGTGGATAATTGTTTGTGACACCCACGCTGATTGGACCCGCAATATCTATCCCATCCTGCAAATGGTCCGTGACAGTTTTGATGAATTTGGAGTTTGGAGTCTGAATAAATCTATGGAAGGAAAAAAAAATGCTTCCACTGGAAAATATATGTAGAAGATCAGAGCTCTGCCCTGGGTCAGCCTCCAAGAATGGAGCCACATGAGCACACAGAAAGAGAGGCCACTGGGTGGGTCTTGTCAGACTTTCTTTTTTTTTCTTCTTGCATTTAATTAAGAGATTGGGGGAGGACCAGTCATGCCAAATTAAAAATGGAGAGTTGGTTTAACTCGCACAGGACAGGGATGTCCTAACCAAGGACTTTTGGGCTTACTGGGAAACTGCAGATTTATTGAAATATCCCTGGAATGAGTTCAGACACAGGTCAGGCCTTCTCGCTGGCAGACAATAGTAAAAGTGATGCAGATATCCCCAGCAAACAGGCAGTTCTCTGGGCTAGGGAGCAGTATGTGAGGGTTGCAAGCAGAAGAGCTGTAGAGATATTTTTTTTTTTGGTTTCTGGGGTCTGGACCAAAATGTATTTTAAATTTTGCTACGTTTGACTGCTACGTTGATATGTGCTTTATGGCCACGTTGAGGATCACAGCACTGCAAGAGCATTCTTGTCCAGTCCCCTGCTCAAAGCTTATTTGTCCTTCTGGCACAAGCATAAATTGTGTAGCCAGGATAAGCACCATATAATGTATTTTCAGTCATTTGACAGAAATGTGGCTGTCATGCTTTGTCTGGTTTGCATCTGTACTACACCAAGATGAGCTGGAGATGCAGCAAATTTAATCTTTGCAGTTAAGAGATCAGAGCCTCGTCTGGATTCTGTAAGTTCCATGTAAGTGCGCAGCATTTGCCAGATTTCAGACTGAGGATGAAGTTGCAGGGCTGATCTCAGGCCACGGATCAATGATATGATATTCTGGGCTTCCCTGTTCCTGAAAGGTCCTAAGTGGTCAATATTTTTTCTATATGTATTTCAGGGAGATGTTAGCAAAATCAGCACTGGACGTATATCAGGTCTAAGACTCACTGCTACAATTCCTGCATCCACTGTCTGGACCTTTTCATTGGGAAGTAAAGAATTAAAGAAGCATTACTCTGTAATAAGCTTTGTCAAGCCAGGAAAGTTATTAGTGCTGTTAGGATAAACCTATATCCATGTCCTGGAATCATAGAGCTAGTAATGGCTACAGCATAGGAGATAAGAATTTGAAGGTGTCCCAAGGCAGCAGAGTTCATATTCCTGTTCAGAACAAAGGTCAATCATCCTCTTGAGCCAGAAACTAATCTGGAGACAGAGCTCTCCTTCTGTAATAGTCTTGCTCCATCCCACAAGCAAATGAAGTTCCAGATGCAAATTGGCATGGAAGATTATGATAAGACATCTAGAGCTGAGCTTTGGAGAAGGGGAACTCTTTATATCATCTCTCATTTCTTCCAGATCCTCCCTGCCCAGCCCAGTGAGAAGCGTCCCATGAAAGGCTGGCTCACTGGACATTTTAATGGTGGTACTTGCAGAATTAACCATAGCAAGCTCAGTGGTGGTGTATGACACGATTACAATTCCCTTCTCCCAGTGGTCTTACAAAAATGCAAACAGTTCTCTGAAGATCTGGCTGGATACTGAAGGATGATCTCAAGAAAATCATCACACTGTGGTTACACAGCATGCTTTCAGTGCTATCTGACCAAGTTAGATGGTGAGAGAGAAACCAGCGTCTTGTCTTTGAGGCAAAGCTGAAGGTGCTTCTCAGGAGGTTAAAATTGTAACATAGAGCAGAAGTGTCAGAGCACCGGATTGTGTAGCTTCATCATTTATACAGACATGTTCAATTCTGTACAGAATCGCTAATGTAGGGAGAAATCCACCTGGCACAGCAGAAGGCTGGCTGGCTGGATGGATGAATGAAAATGTGCAGGACTTGCAGGAGATCCATTGCCACAGAAAGGCAGGTAGTGCATATCAGATACTGGCCATATGACACTCTATGTTTGAGATTTCTCCAGGGAAAGCCTCTAATTAAAAAGGAACTATATCCCTTAAAATAAAATTTTCAAGTATTTCTCAGCACCTTTGTTAGTCCTGTGTTATATTGTGGTAGAGCCAGAAGACTTGCCCAAAGCCATACAGAGACTGAAAAAGTCCTGACTGGAAGTGTCCAGGTGCACTTACTGTTGTCCCTTGTATGTAACGAATAGGGTTAATTAACTGTTTCTAAAAATACATTAAACCTTTCCCCAGTAGTAAAAGCCAGGATACTCTTCTCATCATGTAGCATTCCACTGAAGCCAGCAGGATCATACAGGAGTGGTGTGGTCCAGCTTTCTGTCTCCTGTCGGAGGATTAGGACTTAAATGGGATCGAGGACTCAATCTTTGAGTCAGAGGAGTGGTTACAAGAGATGATCATTTTTATGACTCTTACCGGGGGCAACCTGTCTCCTCAAACCCCAGCATCCTGCACATTAGCTTAACTCTGATAATCTTCTGGAGCTTTAGCAGATTCACAGAAAGGGGCGGACCTGGAAGGATTCCTGGAGGCTGTCAAATAAGTATCCAGCGTTTCAATTGCAATGAGCTCCAGTGCATCTTCTCTAAATCTGTTTCAAGTTGTTTTTTTGGGGTCAGTAGAACACAGTATAAATCCCGGCTCGTTCAAGTCCTTCAGGCAGAGAATTGGGGGAATACATATGGAAATACTTTTGCCTGGTGTTCTCTACTCTGCACCCCTCCCAAACAGAACATACATTTGTGTTGCAGTATAAAAGGGAAAAACCTCTGAGCCTGGAGTAATGTATACAATTCAATAATACATGAAATTCAAAGCTGCACATTAATCACATTCATGTTTAACTTTCAGATTTAAAACCCTGCAGGTTGGCTGGCCTTTGTTCTGCTAAGTGGAAGGGGGCATTCCAGCCTCTCTGCGCAGAGTTCAAAAGCTGCCTCGGGTAACAAGTGCAGTTGGCTTTATAGGCCTCATTGTATTCTCCCTTCGGGGCACAGTGAGAAGCTACTGCACAGGTTGGCCTCTTATCAGGCTGTTCAAAGGAAGAAAAGTTTGGATAGCAAAGGTTTGGCAGGTCACTGCGAGGGGCTGCTTGCAGGTTCAGGAGGCCAAGACTGGAAAAGTGATGATGCTGCAAAACAGAATCCAGCTGCATTGGCAGGTCTGGGCAGGAGGAGCAAGTTATACAACCTCCCCTCCCGCCACCATCCAGTTTCCAAGCCCCTTGTTTTCATTAGTGTTAGCTCATTTGCAGATTTTTGTGAACAGCATTTCGTGTTGGAGCGCTTGTCTCTGATGTGCCCTTCTGTGTTAGATTATGAACTGTTGTTACCTTTGTAATGTGGTTACCTTCGTCCAGCGTTCACTCACTCATCTGCAGCTTCCTTGCCTCTGACTGTTCAGACCCCCGTTCACCCCTCCTCTTTCAGTCTATTGAAAATGCCATTCTACTGTGCCTTTATCCTACCTTTTTCCCATCCAGCCTGGTTTTCCAGGGCTCCACACAGGAAAATTAAGCCCCACGGAGCAAAGACTGCTCTGCTGCCCTTTAGCAGCCTGCTGCCTTAGGAACCTGCCTGCTTGCTAATGTCTACACCGGCCTTAGTTATAAACACCAGTGGGGTGCTGTGGCTAACCAGAGAATAAATTTGTTTGCAGTAGAGGATTTGCATCGGGGTTGTAGTCTTGGGGGATCCAGTCATAGCAAGATGTGGCAGTAGTGACTGTGCTGTGGCTGAAGATATATTGGAAGTAACTTCACATGGACCAACTTGGGGGCTGGTAGGAGTCCAGTTGTGGTATTGTGGAGGTTAAGGAGTTGGCAAAATCCTTACCAGAAGCCTGGTAAATGGCAATTAATCTACAATATTTTGTCCATAATGCATCTACAGAGCTGTAATGAGATGTCCTCCAGCTTCCAAATCCCAGTGTGTCATCCCAGCTAAGACCTGATCTTAAGATGTCTGAATGGGGGAGATGCAATGAGCATCCCAAGAGTGCTTATAAACATCCCAGAAAACAGGATGTGCAACAGACTTTTTAGAAGTAAACAGAACTGGTGACTCAGTGAGACTACCCATCACCAGCAAAAGAGCCTGAACTTTGAAGTTAAATGGTCTAAATTCCAGAGAGTCCAAAGGTTTTACACAGTGGGGTGAAATGCCAAATTCTGCAGGCATGTCAGAGGTATAGTGTTGAAGTAAGAGCAGTACAGGTAGTGATGACTTCTTGCTGGTGGGTCATCCAAGGACATTTTCTGAGCTAAACTCAGCTTCTGATGGTGCAAATCACTAACAGCCCGTCAAAGTGGTCAAAGAGATTGATCCTGTGAGGTCCTCTCCAAAACATAAGCAGCAGAATAAAGATGTCTTTTAACAGGGGGTAGAATTCAAATGTCTGTTAAGATCAAGTGACAAATTAATCACTCTCACTTGCAAAATTGCAGGCTGACAAACTGAGCACGCCACCCACCCGATGAGAAAGACAGCACGATCTGAAAGACTTCATATAGGACACAAATATAGAGGTGCAGCAGAGGGCATAATTTTCCTGTGCTGTCAGTTGGAGAGAGATTTTATGCAACAACACTGAATGTAACTTTCGGTTATAAAGTGTATACTGTTCTTCTAGGGCCACACTGGGGTTTTAATGAAGCAAATGGCAAAGCTCCCACTGACAGGGTTTGTCCCTCAGCAACTTCAGCTCTGGAATTTATTCTGTTATGTATTATATGTAGAAAGAGGAAAGTTTCCAACCTGTGAAGCTTTGATACAAACAACTTTTCCTATTTATGTCAAAAAGACGAAGTGTATCCTGTAAGCAGCATGCAAAAAATTCCAAAAGGCTGGATTATTGAATAGTACCTTGGAGTTTTAGGGAGAGATCACACAACTGACTTTCCAAACTTACTCCCTATGCTTCTGCAATATATGTCAAAATGTGGAGCAGGCTTTTCAAAGGCATTGAAGCACCCTGCCTCCATTTTAAGGGCTGTGTTAACTTGAAATCAATACGAAGACAGGTGTCTAATTTAGGCAATCCCCAGTGTTTCATAGTTAAAAGTTGCCATACAGGGCAGTGTGAGTTCGGACATAGTGAAAGATCTCAGAGAAGTTCTGTTGACTTAAAAAGGAACAGGACTCAGCTCAGTTTCTGATCTAAAGGGTTTGATGCACAAGCAAGCATCTGTCAGCTGCCCAGTAATAACTTAACTGTTGGTATATTCTGACCCTGTGACAATCCACAATAAATGGGAAATAATTAGATTTAGTGTTTTGCTCTGTAGCTCATGGGAAAGCTACCCCCTGTTTGAAAAAAAAAAAGTCCCCCAGGGATATGAGCGTGCATGTGGACTGAGGGAAGCTGGTGTGTGGTAGCTTGTTACATTGCCGTCACTCGTTCCTGTGACAGAGCTCTGTGGTGCAGCCGTTTCCATTTTTTCTCGCTTCTCTTGTCTTTTCTGCTGCTTCCCTTCAGTTGCCATTTTCCCTAACAGAAAAGAGTAAGGATTTCTATTATGGCATTCACAGGCCAATACTGAAATTGTAGATTTGATGCCCATATGTAATTTCATCTTTCTCTTTTCCTGGCTGATGGAGATAAGCTGTCTCCCATTGCCCTAAGGGAACAAGACCCATGGTGGCTGTTCGCTGCTGGTTTTCTCAGTTTAGAATAACATGATGCAAATAGCAGCTTTTGTTTACATCCGTAAGGGTTAGATGGATGCTCACTGAAGGCTCATGTCCTTTAAGGTGGGTTATACCTGGAAGATGTCTTTATGATCAGTGAAACTGATCCAGCTTCTGAAAACCTGGCGTGCACCCTCTGGTTCAGACTGTGGAAAACATGCACAAATGATGGGAATGTCCAGTTCTTTCATATCTCTTTTGCTTATAAAAATATCATTTATTCATGTAAGAAAGGTGTCTAGTTTGAAGTGAGACCTGTGCAAACAAAATCCTGTTTGTGATGTTGTGGCAGCTGTGGTGGCTCCTGAGCAAGCCCAGGAGGGATAAAGTGTTTCCAGAAACCTGGGAAGAGGTGGTTGGAATGCCTACAGAGAGAAAGGACTGGGTCTCCTTACTTGCAGTGCTGGACACTGGGGTGCCTACTAAATCTTCCATTAGGTGGAGTGGGACCAGCCAGCAGTGCTGCACGTGGCTTTTCTCTCTCCCAAATCCTAGTTAGGTGTCAGAGGTTCTCTGTGGAGAACCAGCTGCCTGGTGAGATCCACGGTGTCCAGAATGGAGGTGTGTTCAGGGGGGCTGAAGACACCATCTGCTATGAGCCTTAGCTCTTTATGCTGGCAGTAACTAGATATTGGATGAAAAGGCAGCAGGAAAACGGGCACATTTGGTTCAGAGTTTATAATTACTAGACTATGAAGAGGAGTACAGCTCCCATCACACAAGAAGCAAACTCAGAAAATAACATTTTTTCAGTCTAAGGTGTGGGAAGATAAAACTCCTGCAACATACCAGAGAGGAGACACCAGTGTCTCTTTGCTTTACAGCAGACAGAGGTGATTTACACTTTCTAGAAAGCTGTGTAGGGCCTTCCTTGGGTGCGGTTCAGTTCCCTGGCTTCATGACGGTGCCCTAGCAGAGCAGAAGATCGGTTCCAATGGCCAGTTGTTAAAAGGATAGTTAGGAATACTCTTTGAGACAGCCTGAGGTTAATTTGGGGCAACAGGTTATATCTAAAAGGACTTTTTTCTCAGAAGGCAGTGTCTCATGAAAGACTTGCAGTCTTTCTTTGATTCATATGGTGGCAAAAAAATATTTTAGTCACACTGCAGGCAGCCAGATAGTTCATAAAAAGATTCAGTAACTTAACATGATCTTACTTGTATAGAACTTGCTGTTCTTTGATCCAACTAACTCAATCCAGGAGGGCTTTAAAAAGAGAGAAATAAAGTGTTTCTAATTAAAAATTTGAAAAAAGTTTTCAAGAAAAAAAACAAAACAGAAGAACATCAATTGTAGAATTATTTAATTTAAAAAGTTTCCTAATTCTCCCCATGTTTTGACATGGAAGGTGGATCTGTGGCCAGCTTATTAAGCAGAATCGCTTGGCTACTGGCCCATACACACAGGTAGCAAGCCAATTTCTGCACTACCTCCTCACTGCACCGCTGATGTGCTGCAGCGTGGCAGGAGGAGACAGATGGACGTGAGCAGGAACACTGCAAAATTGGCAGAGTCAGCAGTTGATTGGATGCCATTTTTACAGCTGTCGGATATTTGAATTTGGGAAAGGAAAGCCAACTCGTGATTTTAAGACAAGGATAATTCCAGTTCTTTAGTGTCTCAACAGGGGAGTGACTGGGAGTGACAAAGTCTTTGAGATTTTGCAACTTGTGTGCACGCTTCTCCTTGTCAACTTCTTAAGGTGACAAATTAGGAGAAAGGCTTTTTTTGTTGTTAAATCTTTGGGGGGAAAAGCATGTATGATATTTCTTAAATAGGTTTAGGTCAGGGCAAAACTTATTTGATCTCGAGTTTCACTGCAATTTGGATCATTCTGTCTGGCATCTGGTGCCCATTTATAAGGTACAAAATAAGGAATCACTTAAAAGCATGTGCAAGCAAATGTGAAATTTGTGCTAAAACAATGCACTTGGGGATTTTAATACAATAATTGACCCCTTCCTTGTTTTTCTGTCTAATGCTCACTTTGTTCGCTCTAGATCTCACAAGATATTGAGTTTACTGGCTTGAGAAGGGCTGCAGACTAGAGAAAACAGAAAAATTTGCTGAGAAAGCAGAAGAGGTTAGTGGAAAAATCTTGTTTTCTCTGGGCAAATAGTACTTATTCTCCTCCTTGTGATCAACACCAGATACTCTCCAGCAATGGTTTCTTGTTTTTCACTCCACCCTGAAAGAGTTCTTCAAAATGCAACTGTTGTTTTTTACTGGTTTTACAGATCTGATAAAAAAATTCAGAGCGCCATACAACCCATTTGAGATAACAGCAGATCAGTACTGAATACCTTCCACCTCACAAATTCCCAGCTACCAAAGAGATTTACAGACAGTGGTGACAGCCCTAAGCTCTCTTGCTCTTGTTCTGCACGTTTGTCATGCTGGAGGCTTTTTATTTTTTGCAGGTAGATCTTAAATTTCTAATGTAAAAGAAAGCTGGTGAGTGTTTTGTGGCTGGCAGGATGGGAGGGAGAAATGACGTGCATCTGACTTCTGGGTGAATCGCTGGGCTCAGTTAGAAAATGAATGGTCAGTACTGCAACCCCCCCTGGTGCTTCTCTGTGCCATGGATACTGTGCAACCTGCATGCTGCCACCATGGTTTGAAGTGTTTGTTCTCTGGACCAGAGTATGCAACTTTTTCTGGAAATTAAGAATTTAATGCTCCATGTCTGGTCCCATGCCTTAGTGTCAGGAGAGACCTGCTGGTGGACTTCACTGAGCTGTTCTGAAAGTGGAAATGGGCAAGAGCCACAGTTTCAGTGGCATCTTTTCAGTGGTGTCTCCTTGTCTGCATCCATTGCTTGTGTCCTGTCATCTCAGACTCTTCCAGCCAGATCCCCCTGTTCCAGGTAAGACTACTTCAATCAGTGAATGCAAAGATTTCCATATTTCCTATTCTAGCCCTTGGACTAAGGCTTAGGTCTCTGGCTTCTGATTTAGTTCCTTGCTTCTCAGATGCCAAGCAGCTCTGTGGATCCTGAAGCCAGGCTTTCCTTATTCTGGCAGAACAAATTACCAGCATGGCCTCATTGCTGTCCGTAAGCGTGCTTTATGTAGCCTCTTTTGTTTCTCAGCCTGTTCGTTTTACCTGTCCCCAGGAGCAAGTGTTCAGCAGAGGAAGGATTGCACAGCCAGGCCCCAATGCAGGACATCCATTTGTCTTGCTTGGAAATCCTGAGTTTTGAGGTCTGATAATTAAGTGTTTCATTAAGCCTGACGCTGTGGTGGAGCCTGGAAAAGTATGTGCTGTGTGTTAGAGCACTTTCACATGCCGGAACGCAGGCCTCTCTGCTACAAACAGCCACTGGGGGAGAGTTTGCGGCTGCTGTGTCGGATAAAATCTTTGCAAGGATCCAGCGGGTCTCTGAGTGAGGAAGAGGTGCAGCTGATGGCAGCATGTCCTGGTGACAGGCTGAGCTGTGCACATGCTGCCTCTTCCCCAGGAACCTCCTGGGTGGAAGCAGAACGGGCGGAGGAGAGAAGAGCTGTCCTTGGGGGAGGAGGAGACAGAGGAGGATATTGAGGAGGGCCAGAAAGTCCCAGGGAGCTGGAAGACTGTCAGATAGGATAGACACGACTGGAAGGGTCCCAAAGACATTAAATGTGGGGAGGAGATTTTCTCTGCATCTTTAGATGAACTGGCAGGCATTTGAGCATGGCTGGTTCCCTGTCAGCTCCTTATCACCGTATTCAGGCTTCTCTCCAGAGCCCATCAGGAAAAAGAGGTTTCTCAGTGAATCATTTGCTCTCATTAGTTCTGCTACAGACACCATATGTGCAAGGCACTCTTTGGTCCTGAGGTTTGATGCAGTTATACTGATCTACATCCCATCTCCACTCAAAACCATTTTTTTCCTTAGACACATGGCTCATCATGATCAAAAAAGTTGTATTTTAGAAGGAACAAGATGAGAATTGAATGGCAAACAGTTCCAATAAATGGAGTTAAATCTTAGAAAAAGACTTATGCCCCCAGAGTATCCCACTGCTATTGGATTGTGCTGTAGTCAGTCGTGTCAGCTTTGAATTGGCCAGTCTGATTTTCCCCAGTGCCAGCTGGGTCTATGGGTTTTACCTGTACAGGGGGAAAAAACCTTGTATGATACTGAGAACTCCCTGTGCATGGACAGAAGATGTATACAGTCATAGTTCGATAAATGTTGTTCAGTGGTTGGAAGAAAACACTGCGTAGCATTTCTTTTACACCAGTGGGAGTGACCTGTGGTCTCTGCTTTTCTATTCAGCCTGCTGTTTATTGCTCACAAACAATGGAAATAGCTCACATTTAAAGTGTTTGCTCATCTTAAAACCAAGACCCAATCAAAAAGGAACTCTTTGAAAGAAGTTTTCAGCAATAATTTACTTCACCATAATATGAACAAGCTTGAACTGAAACTTTTATGACCTATGACTTGTCAGATTTTTCTTCACAGACCTTACCCTTTAGCACATTTTTCATGATAACGCAAGCCAATCTGTTTATTATTTTCAATTTTAAAAAGTAAAAAAGTATTGCATCCTCATGAAAATTGCTTCATAGTTGGGCTGTTTGAGTGGTCAGTGTAATATATCATTGTTTGATCTGGCAGAATCATCTATTTATAAGCTAGTATGTGTCAAACTATTTTTTTGGCAAAACTGGGAAGACACCTGGTTTAGTTTAGATTCCTCACTATGTAATTCCAAACATCGCTCAGTCCTCTTGGATTGAAAATGCAGGCCAGGATCCAGACTTAAGAGTGCTGCTGTCATTCACAAGATGCTCAAGGGCCTCTGCTCTCAAGGTTCATGAGATCATAAATTCTTTTTTAATTTTTCTTTTTTCATCGTTCAAGTCTAGGCACAAACCCAAAGCGGGGTACGTATGAAATGTAAGTGAGGCACAGTTGGTCCGTTCACTCTTTCTGGGAGATTTGCCTGTGTTGACCAACAGAGGTAGCAGCAAGGCTGTTAATGAAAGTGTGCTGATGAGATCAAGAGGATTGGATGACCTTTGCAGAGCTGTGGTAAAACTCGGGAAGACAGCACAACCCTGGGCCCTGTTTGGGAAGGGGAATTAGAAACATTGTGTTTCTGCAGTTAAGTAAGTTCAAGGGAGCTGATGATTGACTCGCTGTTGAAGGGCACTATTCCATAAGGGTGCAATAATGCCTCTACAGAGGTGTCTTTGTAGTTTACTAGTTCCCTCTTGTTAGAGCTGATATATGATGCACTCTATCAGTGCAATGTTTTAATATGGTTCCCCTTTTGAATTAGCCAGATTGTGCTGTCTCATAAAGGGCGCTGGGATCATCATTGTCAAGTGATTGGTATGATGAGAGCTGTAGTATGCAATACTGTGTGCGTGTTCAGCACTTACGTAAATGTAGTACTACAGATGAGAGAGAAGACAAGGTGAGAACAAGAGAAAGACAGGAGGATGAGATAGGAGAAAGAAAGGTGTAGATCCTGACTGTACGCTGGGTTGATGGTTAAACCAGTGAACCTGTCCAATAACATCATACCATTGCATTGTTACCACATTCAGCCTTTAGCAGGCTTTGTTTTTCATCTGTGGTGGATCTTCTCTCTTCTAACCGAGAAGGAGGCCTTTGCAAGGAGCTGGCAAGTTGTCTAAATAGGCTCCAGCCCCTCTTGATT
Source organism: Pterocles gutturalis (assembly GCF_000699245.1). Taxonomy (NCBI): domain Eukaryota; kingdom Metazoa; phylum Chordata; class Aves; order Pterocliformes; family Pteroclidae; genus Pterocles; species Pterocles gutturalis. The sequence continues at coordinate 185,667 of NW_010143575.1, read as the reverse complement.
ATTTTCTCTTCATCCTCCTGGTGAGGGAGATAGGTGGTCTGGAAAACAGAGTCCAAGTGAAATGGTTCATGCCCAGAGCAGCTAAGCAAAACTATGCTTTGAGGACAACTTATTTTTCATAATTTATCTTGTAACATAAGCTAATGCAGTAGTTTAAGACAAATTTATTTTAAGCCTTAAAGGGCAAAGGACTTGTATATTTAACCACAGGCTAAGTTTCACTTAAGTACACTGAAGTCAGCAATGACTTCTACCTCCGTGACCTCCTATCTCCTACTAGGCAACATCCTTCTGTGTCTGCAGCCCGTGTTCAGACACTCCTCAGTAACACAACCTTGACAGTGCTCTTGGAAGAAGAAATGGAGCTTGATTGTGAGTGGTTGGGTGGTTTTTAGTGGCAGCTGAAAACTTATCAATGTAATGAGCAATGCTGTGTTGCCATTTCTAGTGTGTATCACTTAGTCGTGCACCGAGTGAAGGGTTAGGCGCCCAAAGCCAGCACTGACATCAGCCACCTCACTGAGAGGGCTGTGAAAGACTGCCAAGAGAAACATCAGAGAAAAAAGGGTGTCTGAAATATTTCCCCTCATGTTACTTCAGGTTACTCCAAGTACCTACATGCTGGATTCAACAAGCTTTATGACATTGTGTGTCACAGCCCAAAGCAGTCTGGTGCACAGTGGTGCTGCATTGCTCCGTTGGACAGGTTTTCTGTTAAAATACAGCCAGGTGGGGTCACAGTAGTGACAACCTTCTCTGTGACAGACCTCAAGGTACAACACGTGGTGAGGTGGAAGAGGTACGCTTTTAGACCTTCTGTAGCCCAGAGAGTTTCCAGTCCACCTCTTTCCATTTCATACTGGAAGATAACATGGGATGAGGGAAGCTAGGGGTGCCAGAGGGAACATTATTCTAACCACAGAAGATATTTCCTTATTTTCCAGTGGTCCCTGTTCTTAAAACTTTGTACGTATTTCACTGGGTGGCTCCTTAATGCAAAACTCAGAAACTGTCTAGTTGCGTGTTGTTTGTGTCTTTTCTTCTTGGATTCTGATATCTGAAATCCATCCAGGTAACACTGTAGGTACCTAAGTGGTTTTCTGGATCTGGCCCTAAATATTTCTTCTGCTCCAAATATGAAGTGTCACCTTCCTATTAGTGGAGCATCTTCTCTGATAAGGCCATTCCTTTTCTTAGTTTTCTAATACCAGTTCCAGGCTATTTAAATTAATGGAAGCTACACGGATATGCATGACAAATACCTTTATTTAAAACCAGACAGTAACTGTGCCAGCCCAGTCTCTGACGGCTTCTGGGCCTGAAAAGATAGGTAAGCTAAGAAGCTAGAGGAGGTAAAAGAAAACATTATTATCAGGAGTCAGTAAAGGGGCTACATTTTCTGCTTTTGCATTAGAGATCTTTTCTGTAACTCTTGCAGGAGCAGTGGGACAGACTATCCCCCACTATATCCTTTCTTTGAGCATATATTGGGTTTCAGTTGTTATCCAGTGAGAGAAGGCAGGATGTTATGGATTGGAAACGTTTCATACTGACTCTGTGGATGGAGAATTTGGTCCTGGAAACAGTGAGACATTTTAATTTTTGCTTTTCCTGTGCTAGTAGATCACTGTAGAAGCAGCACTTTCCAGTTTCTTAAAAAATAAGAAAAACTGTGAACGTCTTTCACATCTTTTAAATGTAATATTTTATTTTTAAATGGTTCTCTCTCTGTGTCCAGAGCCTGAGACAATTGCAGACTTTAGTAGATTAACATTTCTTAATAAATGTGAGCATCTTGAGCTATTTCTTAGACAGTTACCAGCCTGTTCTTGAAGGATGTGAATGTCCTTCAGTTTCCTGTAAGGGACGGCATTTTATTTCTTCTTTCTCCAGTTTTCAGCATCCTGAGATCTTTTATTATCTGAATGTTGAGTTTTTGAAACACTGTGTCACCTTTACCACTGCAGGCTTTGTTGAAAATTTAGCATCTCTTGGACACAATGTGCCAGCACTTACCCAACATTTAAAGAGCAGAGATTCATAGGAATAGGAATAGGATTCAAATTACTTGTATCCAGCTTAAGAATGTCTTTTTACCCTGCAGTCAGTTTCACATCTTTGTTCTGCTCCCTTAATACTTACGACTTCTCTGGTTCCTGTTGTACCTGTTCATTACAACTATTGAGCTCAGTGTTTTTGTCCTTAATATCACAAGGGTAAAGAGGATGCAGGCCATTGGAACACTACATTATTTTGTCTTACGTACGCAATATGCGGTCCCAACACAGAATCCTTGCTGCTCTTGCATGCTTGTTAGCCGAGCCCTGATAATGAACACTACTTCCAGTTCTGTACACATCACAGTAAAAAGTGTGGCCTGTTCCAGTGGTACAGGCATAGACTTGTTTTATGAGTGTGTTACACAGAACACCACAAGCTAGTAGATTCTGATTTTTATTTTCTGGTAATCTTGATCAATAGCAGCTAAATCATTTACAGAACAAAAATAAAGGGGAAGAAAATTTCACATTTATATTCCAGCTGTGCAGAGGGATCTTGGGTTTCCCCCCATCCTCTCCTCCCAGAGCTTGTCAGCAGTAGGAATTCACAGTAATAAAAGGCAGACTTATTTCCAATGCAGGTGTTTCTAGAATGATTGTAATCTTTCTGATGAACTGCATCTGCAAGAGATCTCACCATTACAAACAAGGCAGAGGTTATGAAGTAAGGTGCCCCTACAGCAGCGAACTGGCAATTAAAATAATATTATAGGCTCTGAGATGTGGAATTGCATGGGGAGTTTGGAAATACAGTAAAGATGGGTCTGAAGATGTCATTATGCCACCAAAATCTTTGAAGCCCGCAGCAGCATGATGGATTGGCAAAGGAACCCAGTGTGATGAGGTAGTGCTGAAGTCCAGCTTTTGAAGACTAACCTGCATTACTAGGATCAGGGACCGTTATCAAACTCAGTCCCAACAGACTGCCCGAAGTCATCTGCCCTAAGTCAACAAGAAAATGGCTGCCAAAAAGTGCTGATCTTGTGAAAATAGCATTTTATTGCTTGTGATACTCCCTAGGACGACAGCCTTGGAGACTGGGATCTGATTTCCTCACGCAGAGCAGCAACATAAGGTTTTGTACATTACAAACTGAGTGGTCTCACGCTGTATTTGGAACAACAAGATTTAATTGAGATGGAAATTGATTAACAGTTGCTAATCAAGGCCACATTTTCTTCTGGCCTCTCGGTTGGAGCATGTGAAACATTTGTGAATGGTTGTCATTCCAAGCTGAAGTTTTAGTGAGAGCAGGATAAATTTACACATGTAAAATGTGTATGCCGTAACCCGCCTAGTGGTTTTCATCATCTTTATGGTCACAGGCTGAGTAGAGTTGTCACAAAAGGGTGGCACTGGGAAAGGTGGAGTGGACCTCAGCTTCCTCATGGCAATGCTATTGCCTTCTGCTCTCCCTTGCTGCTGCTGGTAGATCTTATTCCAGATCTTTCTTGGTTGCCCAGGACTGAGATTTCTTCCCCTTAGTGTTCATCACTACTCTCAGCCCTCCAGTCATAACAGGATATCATCCCTACAGCAGCCTTTGAAGGTGAGAAGTTATTTCCATACAATCACATGCAAAAATAGGTGATTATCCAGGACATGTGTCAGGATTTGAATGCTTGAGTGCCAGTCCAAAACCCTTGTTTTGAGATAATCTATCCTGCTTTGTGGTGTAAAACCAGTTGACGTGTGGATGTGGGGCACAAACAATTAAACTGTCCCTTCTCAACGAGAGGCATGGCAGTCCTTTGGTTTTCTCATCATTACTTGTAGAGAGACAAATGAAAGGAATCTTTCAGTGTCATGCAGCCATGACCTAAAGTCAAAAGGCTGTCTAAGTTTTTACTGGAGGAGATCCAGTTGTAGAAAGAAAAATTCTTGCCAGATCAGCTAGAGAAAGTTGACTGAAATATGTTTGAACAGACAGATTGTTCAGCCATCTATGCAGCTGGCTCAGTAGAGGAAACAGTTATTCCTGGGTAATTTGAAGCAACTATGTGTATATATGTATAAAGAAACATAAAAGTATGTATTGGACAATCTTCTAGTTGCCACCATTTCTCTCAGGGAGAAAACTGAAATCCAAAGGTAGCAGGGGGAGAAATTCAGTGTTGGTACTCTCTCTCCTGCCCCCCCCCCCCCCAATAATCTCCTATTTTGTCATAGGAGTACGTGGCTCTGGATATGGCTGAGCACTTGTTCTGTGCAGTGGGAGATGGTGTGTCACATACACTAACCAGCTGTCCCCATTCTGCCCCACCTTAACAAGCTGTACCAGATTTCCTTTGCTTCATCATATATCACGAAACATGGAAAGCCATTTGGTTTAGTGAACCTGGTTGCTAAATCCACAGATGGGGGTTCATCGACAGCTAAAAATATTAATGCAGAACCATGTACTTGTTAACAAAACATTTCAAATGCCCCATTCTGTATTAATTTACATTCTGGGACAGCAGCACCAACTTTTGTATTTGTTTGGGGATACCACAAGATGAAAATCTGTTCTCTTTGAAGCACTTACCCTTCCCTGCCAACTTCTCTCTGTTGGGCTAATAGCAGGACATAGCTGCTCAGGACCTGGCCTTTCTAGTGGTAACCAAAGGGTTAAACCAAGCCCCAAGCACTCCAACATACCCTGTACTCCTCACCCTCCAGGATTTATGGTCATCTAGTCACATGTTAAAAAGATTATTGGAAAAATATGTAAATGAAAGTTAATAAGTGTAGCAGAGGGGTGTAAAAGCAGACTTATTAGCAACAGGATGCAAGACTCTGCACATGGTACATTTCTGTTGCTGGAAACATCATCAAAGAGCTTTCCAAGGCTGCAAGGCCCAGATGGATTTTACATCTTTATGCACCAGCCCTGAGCCAAAGCTGAATTCACAGGTGAAGTTGACACCACAGCACATGGGGAGGTGCCTGGATTGCATGTCTGTCCCTCTCCTACTCTGCGGTTCTGGCTCCCAGTAGGAGTGGAGGTCTTCTTAGAAAGGTGGTTTTGGGGACAACTTAGCTAAAAAAAAAAGCAAAACAAACAAAACAAAACAAAAAAGAAATAATCCAAAAGACAGATTTGCTTCTGCATTGGGAATTTAATGATACTTTTTAATGAAACTTTGTCCTTTAGGCTGAAAATGTACATCACAGCTATTCCCTTTCCAGGCCCACTGGAGCTTTTCCCCCTCTGGAGGCTACTCATCTTTTTGTCAGCAGCCCACAGGTTCTTTTTTCTCATTGCTGGCAAAGAAGTTTGAGACTTAAATATCAAAACACCAGTGCCACAAAACACATCTGCTTTCAGCACCCATGTGTCTTATGGCCAGGATTTCTGTGGCAGCGGCAACCAGTCTGGGCAGCAGGACAGCGAGTAGAAAGAGTAGAACCCTGGTTTCCCCAGGGGATCTGCTTTTCCTGCTGCAGGCTCTGCTCTCTTGAGAGAGCAATGCTCCTGCTGTGTAACTGATGGAGAGATTTTACACACCCGCTACCCCAGGTGGAGAACCAGCGCCAGGTCTATGGGTATACTCAAGTTTTCAGGAAAAGGTCTAGACTGCAGAATTTGAAAGTTAATATTGTTTAAATATCAAACATTCAGGTATACTTGAACTGTACTCTGCAGAGCCCCTCTTGAATTCCATAATGGAGGTTGTTGGTGTACCAGGATGGATCCCATTCTGTAGCCTAGAAATGTAGCCAGAACCCCCACTAAATTCCCCATCTGTAGTGGCCTTTGCTCTCTGACTACTCTCTGACTGCCTAAACACGGCAGAGCGTGCGGGGCTGCAGCAGCAGTCAGCTCTGCACAGCTCTCTGCCTGCTGGGAAGACCATGCAGCACGGCAGCGGGCTTGGTGCCTGGATCCACGCTGTGTGTGAGCGGGTCAGGGATTCTGCTGTACACATTCGTCCACTCGATCGGGAACCAGATGGGGGTATTTGAGTTACCTTAAATCTGGTCTTTGGAAACCTCAAACTGAGAGAGTCTTTAAAAAAAAATAATCCCTCAAACAATAACAACAAAACCAGCATGTGACTAAAAGCTGGAATGAGGCATTGCCAGGATTTCTCTTGGCAACCCGTCATTCTAAGAATCTGCTTCTTGCCACACTTGTGCAAGGCACATTATTGAACATTTCCTGACTATTTGCCCAGGATGCTATAAATGCTGTCCAAATAGCAGGGTCTTGCTTGCCGCTTTGATACATCTGGCTAAATTGCATTAAGCAGCACGCCAGAGGCTGATGGAGTCCCCACAGGACGTGCTCCGTCTGTCAGGCTCTCCGAGGAGCTCGGGTGATGAATGATAGCGCTAACATTAAACAGCTTGCCTGTGATGTTTTTCAAGTGTCCCTCCCCAACAGCTTGCCTGCTGCCCTGTCTTCTAGGAGATAACCCAGCACAACAGAACATTACCTCATTAAGAAAGCTAGCTCTAATTAAAAACAGACAGGGCATCACCTCCCTTATATTAGCTTGAAGGGCCCACCCTGCCATTTAAATTCCTCTTTGGAAGATTAATATCCATGCACATTGCGAAGAGTGACGTTCATAGAAGTAGCCAGTTTGGAGCAAATGTTAGATGTGATGAAAGTGAGCATTAACAATGAAAATTGTAATCAGAAGGCCTTCAGGTGTTTGTGCCATACTCTGGAGGGGGTATGTGTACGTGGTGGGGGGGCGGGTGTGTGTGTGTGAGAGAGATCTCTATTCCCAGCTTAGAAGAAATGGAAATACATGATTTTGTCCAAAGCCCATGTTAATACTATATAGGCATATTGTTCAGGCCCAAGTTCTGCATCGCAACAATATACCTGTCTGTACGCAAAGAAACAGCATACCAGCTGAGGAATATCAAGAACAATTCACAGGACACCCATGGCAGAGCCTTCTACAAACATCCTGTCACATCAACTCCCCTGTTCCTCCCATTACTCTGAGTTTCAGGGTAAAGAAAGGCCAGGTAAGAGCTGCATTTTGCTGGACCCTCAATGGATGGAAAGGAAAGAGGAAAATGAATCATATCCATGAACTCACAGCTCAGTTTTCATGGCACTCAGGTTTTTCTTCTCTGATGACTCTCTGGTTTATTTTAAACAAGAGGTTTGAAGTTCAAAAATGACTTAATTTGGAATAATTTGAAGCAAGCCAGTAGCATCACTTAAGTCACTTACTACTTATTTTGCCTTTTATTCCTACAGAACATTTGGCACAGAGCACTGCCATGATTTGTGCAGAATTCCCATTGCAGGAGCAGCCTGACACAATTTACTTCAGGATTTTACTGCCACCACCTGATTGACAAACCTAAGCCCCCAGGTGATGAGCACTGCCCACGACAGCAGCACAGGCTTCAGCGAGCCCGGCCCATGCTGCCTCTCAGGTATGCCAATACAAGAAGTTGTGTTGTCAGCTGGTAATCAATTTTTTTTTTCTTTTTTCTTCGGGATGGTTTGTCACCCGGCCACCCCTAGCAGTGGTACTGGCTTTATTTTACCCTGGTGGTAAAAGAAAGTTGACAAAAACCCAAACCAAACCCCAAAACCTGAAGAAGGAATAAGTAGACCCTGCATCTGATCTGTGGGGCACTGTTTACAGTAGGGCAGTAGAAGGACAATAACTTTTCCATAGTCTTGGCTGTTCACCTCTAACCTGAGAGCACCAGAGCTCACTGCTTTCCCTTCCAGAGGCCCCAAGTTACTGTTACTGACAGCCCGCCTAGGAGCCCCTTGTTTGGATGGTGTGTTCAGTGCATATTAAAATGGTCAGTAGCCAATATAGAAGAGTACCTATGGATTCACAGAAACTATGCAAGGGAATTGAGATTTAAAACTGAAACTCTAGTCTTAATGCTCACCTTAATGTGCATTTAGGGCCCTAAGAATGGATTTCATGGGGAAGAGCCAATTTGGATCCTTGCCCAAATCTTAGTCCCCAGTGTCAAGGCTCAAGAATAATCAGGTGCAATCAGAAAAAAAAAAAAAAAAAGGAAAAGGTTTCTTATTTCTGAGTTCTGCAGTTTGTGGTTCCTGCCAGTGTTCAAAGTGAGATTGTCAAGGAGTCCAAGAACATCTGTTTTCTAGCAAGACCCAAAGTATCAGGAAGATGTGGAAGTGTACCAAGAAAACCTGTTATTGGGAGATCATCAGTCTGGTTATAGAAGGTCACCTGAAGAGGGCAGGAAGCCTTAGCAAAGCTGGCAGACTTTTGAGGTGCTTCTGTCAGGAGTTACAGCACAATTTTACTGGGTTCTCAGAACCATAACTGACCTTACAGCTCCACATGGGCTCCTACCCCTCCATTTATGGTGGTGTTCAGACTTGAAGACAAATTATTTTAATTCATCAAACATTCTCCCTGTTGTGAGTATGATCCAGAACTCTTCATGATGCTTTAAATTGTTACCAGTTCAAAAAACAGAACAAACGCAGGCAATAAATGACTTTTCGGGTTTGCTTTGAATAATCTGCAATAGTCATAAAATCAAAGAGGAAATAATAAAATCCAATATTCACACATGTTAATAACAAAGTGGAAATGGCTTTTAAAAACTCTTGACTTCAGTCTGTGCTGCATCCTTGGTAGTTCCTTAAGGGATCCCTTAAGGGATATAAGTGGCAGAAGTTCTGGTAGAGCAGAGAGCAGAGTAGACTACTCCCGTGGTAAGACCCACACCTCCATCCTAAAACTGACTGGTTTCGTATTCTCACCATCACTTGCACACAAGGAGATAACTACAAATTAAGCTGCTTGCAACTGTAGAAATTGCTAAAGGAGAGGGTAGAACATGCTGATCTCAGAGTGTTCAAGCAGATCAATTTATTTGGCACTACAAGTATCACATGTTACACGTCTGTCCCTCAGAAATATGCACATCTAGTTTCCACATTCACCTTGGGTTACTGGTAAGCTGTTGCTCTTCCATTGTGCCCATCATAACCTTTGTAGCCATGATATGGCAATTCTTAAAACATCCTACATTCTTCCTTCCTGGAACTCCGTAATCTTCCAGCATTCTACTGTTTTAAGTGCCAAAATTTGATGAAACTTTTGATAGAGACATTGTTTCTTCTTTGCTTCATCAAATCCTGTAGTAGATAAAGTCATTTATTTTTTCTTCAGTAACTTAATACAGTACCAAAAGACATTCCTTCAATGTACCATTTTCCAAGCTGATTGCTTGCAGCTCTGCTCAGTTACTGGTACACTTGCCCTGGAGCACTTATAGCACAAGTCATCTGTAACTCCTGAATTCTGTCTCTGTTTAGATCTCATGCAATGGATTGGATCATTCAACTGCTCTCCCCTCAAGGAAGGCTGGCATGTGGTTCTGCATATACAGCATACTTAAACGTTGTGGAGTCTTTTACAGTTAACCCAGCCCCTGCTTTCATTTTAGGATAACTGTGCAGTAGAAATGACCCCATAAACTGTCCAAACACCGTACAATGGATTTGCAATCTCCAAACAGCTTTCAGAAGGGCCAGGGCAACCACGGCTCAGGAGTAACTTACTTGCAGATTACCTGCCTGCTGAAGATGCCGTTACAAGATCATCTTATTACAGTGCTCTTCGAGAAGCTAGCGTAGTGTCTTAGCATGCTCTTGTTGTGTACAGGGTGGTGTGATGAATAGTAGAAGGATGAAACAAAGCAAATATTGGCTGACGGTTGTTTCCTGATAGCAGGACAAGGAGAATGCACTGTTCTGCAAAGAGGAGCCTAGCAAGTCACAGCAGGTGGTAGGTCATCTAATTTAAATCTGTCCTGACAAATGCAGATGTTGGGCATATCTAACTTTCTAATGCACCAGGAGACAGTGTTTTTATAGCCCTAGTTGGTTCACTCATCAAGGTAATTGGTTTCAGCTGAAAACAGCTATACTCCCTCTTGCCTGCCTCTTGGCGGACCAAGCAGACACCTGCACTAGCTAACCAGGGCTTTTTTTCTTTTAATTTATTTTATTTTTTAAATGCTTTTGTTAATATGTTAGGCTTCTAAACAAGATCCAAACTTTTAGAAATTCTGTATTAGCAAGACCTCCAGAAGTTCTGTTTCTCTATAAATGAGTAAACTCTAACGTGAGCCTCTGGCACCTCAGGGCAGTGCCTGTTGCATTTGGTGGAAACATACAAACACCCGAGCCTTGGCCTGCAATGCTGCATGAAGATGTGTCATTTACTTCAGGGCTGCCTGCATCCGACAGATGAGCTCCTGTACTTCTACATTACACTAATGAAAAAACTGCTCCACCTCGCTTAAGAAGGCTTGTTTGAGTGTAGTCAGATATTTGTGTTAACTTCTTTTGCTGCAAGCTGAGGCCTTTAAATGACATAAGACTTGTAAACATTGCTGAGCAGAGAGTTTCTCTCATTCTCTAAAAACTGGGAATCTCAAACTTTTTCCCTGCTGAGAGTCATTACAAAACCAGAAACAGCTCACAATAGACTAAACTTATTCCCCTGGGATGTGGGAAAGCCCATCTTCCATCCTGGACTCACTCAGGATGTTCTGAGTTGTCTTGGTGTTAAGTAACAGATGAATTTCTGAGGAGTGTTCACTAAGATATTTTCCAGCAGAAGGCATGTCAAAATGGTCCTAACCAGACCTTACAATAGAGTCAATCATTCAAACATTTTGGGAGGTTCAATGGTTAATTCCAGCTTCTAGTTCTGTTGCAGGCAGGATTTGACACAGCTGGGACTGGTTAAATAGGAAACTTGAGACTTGCTATGACACTTGCAGGCCTAAACATTAGCCTGGGCTAATGACAACAGATCTCTCTCCTCTCAGCACCAAAGGCAACAATGAAAATAGCCTTGGATGTGTCTTGCTCGTTTGCAGATCCGGGGTGTTTCAGGCTGTACTGCACAAATCCCCGAGCACAGACTCAGTTGTGATCTTTACTTGGAGCAAGTAAATGGGGCACACTCTTGGCCTCAGTTTCTCACTGATACTTCGACTCCCTCTTTTAACACTAACCTTTCAATTCCCATAATCCCCTTCCAAAGGGGAAAGGACTCTAATTCCCCACAAGCCCTCCAGAACATAAACACAACACTAACCTTCAGATAGAAGAATTTATTTGCCCCAGAAAGCTTTTCCAGAGAATGAACTAGTTCCTGACTGTAGAATTAGAGTTTAGCCATATAAACTCACTTTGGGGTCTGTAGTACAGGATATGAACATGAATGAAACATTAAAAATATGAGTTGAGAATAAAAGCTCTCCCTAAATCTCCCTTATTGTATAAGCTGCTATGAATTAAAGCCCTTTCGGGCTGATTTTTAGTCATCAACATAATTATTTAGGAACATTTTCCAGACCAGTGTTTTTTACAAGTATTTTAACAACCTGCAAATCAGGAAACTGTAAATCAGAGAAATGAACTGAAATCAGCAATCACAAGGCAGGAGGCCCCTGGCTTAGGCTGTGACAGCACGCCGTGAATAGCGGCAGCTCTGTTCCCTTGCTTGCAGCCACTGGGAATGATTGCTAGAGATAGGCCTGAGCTAAAAGCCACCAGAGCCTGGGACTTGACAAGGTTGAGAGAGTTCAGCTCCAGCACTGTGAGACAGAACACACACAGATCCTGTTCTCACTGTGAAAGTTGGGGCTTAACAACAAACACCCTAGGTTTGGAATCTCTCCTTCTTCCTCTCCAAGCAAGACAAACCTAGAACCAAAAGCCCTTTGCAAGCATCTGCTTCCTTTCCCCAGAATGAACCAGTTCTGCTTCACTTTCATACACCAAGCTTGAGGTAATCGGTTTATAAGCCTTAGGAAGAGCAAACCTCAAGTTTAGTGACAAAAAAAAAATAATAGCTGTATGCTTTCTAGAGGTGTATTCTATCATCAGTCTGGGTCAGCCTCACTCAGAGCAGAATGCAGAAGACTATTTCATGGTGTAAGAATGGCCTTAGTTTCTCTGTAAGGGTTTTTTTTTTCAAAAGTATTGAATACTGGAAGACTCTAATTCAGCCTTTGCAAATATGGTTGAGTGGCAGCCCGTGGATTCAGTGGTCAGCAACCTGTAAGGCAGATGTCTAGTCTTTGATAAAAGATTCATGTGCCAGAAACCAAAATCACCCCTGTCGCATGCTTATGGCGTGGCGGAAAAGTGAAACAGTAAAGTCCCTGCTCTGTTCTGCCTGGGAATGAAGGGTCATGGTTAATGGCTCTCCCAGGAGCAAGTGACAGCATAGAGAAGTTTAAAGGTGAAATCACAACTTTCTACAGGAGGCTGAGAGACCACGTTACAGGACTCTAAAATTTTCTGTCATTGAGAACACGATAATTACTGTTGACTAAAAAAATCCTAGCTCCGAGATCTCTACTCCAAGCATTCAATACCTCTGACAACTGAAGCATAGATTGTCAAAGCTGTTTGTGCGGACACCCAGGTTCCTGGAAGTTAGGGCCTTGTGCCTTAAAGAATACTGTCATCTTGAGATTCTCTCTCCAACTTTCTGGGCTTTAGTTGCATAATTTGCAGAGAAACTAGAGGCTGCTTTGGCCAAGCCTGAGAGGTGCCCAAAGAGATCTTCAAGCTTCGGAAATTTAGTGGAGCTTGTTTAGGGTAAGATAACAGTGAGCATGTTAGCTGTGCCTGGGGAAACACGTTAAGATTTGATACAGGTCTTTTAACTAATGAGGAAAGAAGCAGTATGTCTTCATACATTCAAGGAGTTTGCTAAAGCAGGATGAGCAAGGAGCCCACAGACCTCTATGAAGGTGCAAGGTATAGAGAACTAGGAGTTCCTTCCTTTGGAGGAAAAGGTGTCTACAGTTACAATACCTCCCCTGGGCTGGATTTCTAACCTTTCCTATGAGACAGAAACTACAGTCTAAAATCACTAAGGAAATATAAAATTTTACAATGATGTGTATAGGTCTAGCAAGATTTGAGAAAATTGCTTTTTCACAAGCTCACAGACCTCAAGTGTCCCAAAGACAACACAGATGTCATCCTGTGAGAAGAACAGGAAGGCATATGAGCCCTCAGGCCTAGTCTTCATTCTTGCAAGTACAGGGATCCATTCACATGGTGGCCTGTCTGAATGTAGTCACCTAGGAGTTCATCGGCTATTGTTCAGGACACTCTCACCAAGACAGTCTACAGCAAAGCTTCAGTTATTTGAAAAGTCTCTATAAAGGTGTGGTAGAACTGAAAAAACTTCAGCAAAAAGAAACAATAGCAAAATAAAATTCCTGTATTTAATTGCCTTCTTATGGTGTACTTATTCGAGACATCAGAAGAGTTCTCCCCTGCACCCCACCTCAAAAAACAAAAAAAAAAGTCCTGCAAAGCCACTTATATAGCCAGATACCTGAGCATGCGTCAGTGATCACTTATGCTTGGCTGTAACCACACCCAGAGAGCGTATAGAAGGTGAGCTCTAGGAGCTTCCATCTTATAAAAGGACTGATGTGGGGGAAAAGGATGAGAGGAAGATAAATAGGCTGCATATTCTTTTCTGAATAATAATGTTTCTTATATGAGTCTGAGAAGAGTCTTCTATTGTTTCTGAGAGGCTTCGTGCTTTTTTTCTCATTCTATCGCCACAGTTTTCCGCAGGCTTTGCAAGTTTCTGTTCTAGCACAGAATAGGCTAGTGTTCTCTAAAAAGAAGTGGTGGCTCTCCTTGCTGAACTTCCTTCCATAAGGAAAATGCAGTGGGGTTACAAGGAGGGCTGGCAGCAATTTCTTTAACAGCCTTTTGAAAGTTTTTTAAAAAATAAAATCGTGGCAAATAACACACACAAAGATACACAGTACTCCCATCTCCTTGCACAGGCTGACAGAAATGCTGGCAGCTGCTGTGACGAGCTGAAAAAATCATCATTATACTCTAGGCAGCTTGAAATCAAATAATATGTGCACACAAAAGGTTTTCATTTTGGAGCTATTGTGCCTGGCCTGTTTTGGAGGAGGGGAAAAAGAGACCTATTGTCTCTTAAAAAGCAAAATAGTGGCCTGGTTTGAGTTCTGCAGGAATGGAGTGATCTGTGTGCTATTAGCCGACAGTAAAGACATCCTCTTTGCAGAGCTTGCTCGCTGCTCCACTTAGTTTGCAACTGGTAACTGCCAAATCCCCACAGGGTAAGAGGCCTTGCACTCCAGCTGTTGGAGAAGTAATATCCCCCACTGCTCAGCATGATAGGAGAGTAATAAAAACATCATTTCTAATAGAAAAATGATGCTTGCAGAAGCAAATAGAGACTGGCTTGTTTAACAGAGAGGGGGCTTGGGGAAGGACAAAGCCATCCTCAGCAAGCTGGGGGATGAAACCTTGAGGAGGGCAAGAAGTGTCACAGAATCCCTCAAATCTAGGCAGGTAGTGAAACTTTATAGGGATTTGTAATTGCTATGTAAAGTCCTGTTAAAGTTTTAATAGATCCTGCAATTCTTTATGAAAAAGATGTTTAGGAGCTTTCTAGAAGAAAAATACTCCCTTTTGTTCCTGACTCCACTTTTCTAAACAAAAGCAATTATTAAAGAAAACTACTTGCTGTGGGCACAACGTATCCACAATATTTGAGTTCTGTCTTCGTCAAGGACTTAACATTGATCACAACTGTGAGTACAGAGCACTTGAATGACACTTCTGTAAGTAATTTTTTCATTATACAGTCTTGCTCAGGTGCTCTTAAAAAGATATAGAGAAGATTGTACGAACACCGTAATCTTCAAAATTATTTTGTCATGGCCTGTCTTGCTCATGCCTGTTCATAGAACCTGCCTCCAGGTTACAAAAAAAAAATGTTTTTTTTGGGGAAAAGATTCTCTGGGAAGGGAGATAATTTGAGTTTGTTGCATGTGCTTGGTACAAAAGCTCGAGGTGCTAATTCCGAAGTGATCCCTCTCCAGCTGCCTTATGCACTGAGCTGGTCTCCAGGAGTTGCTCAACATCCATATGTTTCATCAGTTAGGCTTTGGAATAACAACATACGCAGTAGGCTTCTTTATCCTTATCTGTCCAGGAAGTCCCTTTGCGGAGAATTGCTCTTGGCAGGGAAAGTGTCAGCATAGTTCACGCCGATGAGATCACCGCGAATTGGCTTTGGTGTATCTCATGCTGCCTTTTTGCAAGAGAGAGAAGAATTGCGCCCACTGCCATTTCTATTGTTTTTACACAAATAGGTTTGATAACAATTCTGTATCGGTATGTATTCAAGGGGCCTTGCTGAGTTTCTCGTAGGTAAAATGTATAATTGAAAATTCTTCTTCTTGTGCTTTTCTACAACCTAAGAAACTCAGAGAACCGTGGTGCTTTGGAGATTTTGAATGCTCTCTCCTCTTGGAGTAAGAACTGCCTTCTCCAGCCTCAGTAACTAGGAGGTGCCACTGACTATAAACAGAAGTGATTCAAACTCATTTGTGAGTCTCTCTGCTCAGATGCATTTAGTGCCAAAAGCACTTTTAACATCTTAAAAAGATACTAGCTTTTCCCCACTTCAGTAATCTCAGCTGTACATAGATATTGATCTAATAATTAGGGAACAAAGATATTAATCCCTTCTGTTTGGGTTCATCTGGTTTTAATGAAGAATCTCAAGCATAGTACCAGGAACACTTTGGACTCCTTAAATGTGTAAGCAAATGGTGTCTCTATCCAAACAAAGTTCACAGAAGCTGTCTCATTTGAAGCACCAGGACAGCAAAAAAAATAATAATCCTGTAAAGAAAAGGAAATAAACTGTAAGGATATTGTATATTTTTCGTTGGTCAAAACATGATCATCCTAAGAAACGGGACAGGTTGAAAACTAATGTTTCAAACTTCTCAATACCAGGACAGAACTGCTTTCTCTGAAACTGTAGGAATTTGTCCTTTGAAACAGAAACAACTACTTCAGCAACGGGCATTAAAGGATCTATTATGATACTGAAATGAACTGCTCTGCTTCCATTCAGCTGAGCACAATGGTATAGGCATGCACTAGTTGTTCATTGTAATGTTGTTTCTAAACGCAGATTCGTGTTTAAAGTGGTCTGAAACATCCCCCTCTCCTCCTTCTGGGATACTGATGCAGAGCTGTGCCTTTTGCACTTCGGGAGAACAAAGGAATCTTACTGTATTTCTGACATCTAAGGGGAATGATGTGCAAATATCTTTGGATCAAGCTTGCCACTTACTTGCTTCAGACTGTTTCATATTCAAAAGTTTTGTGAACCTTGGATCAAACATGTTGCATTTCAGACTATATCTAAGTTGGCTTTCATGAACACTCAGCGTCAAAATCCTTAAAGATACATTAGAGATCGCAGTCCCAGTAAGATACCTTTCCTGATGCTCTGAAAGGTGCTCCTGTGACTGCAAGAACAATGTTGGTGCTAGACATGGGCCCAGAATTGTTTCTTAAGTCAGATATTCTGAAGGATAAGAGACAAATAAAGCTCGGTTAAATACTGAAAAAAAGCCAACGCTCAAACAAACAACTCCCCAAACAGTCAGTTCTAGGGATAGAGGACCTACAGAAAGAGTACTGGAATTTGGGAGCATGGATCTTCTGAGTTGATGTGACCAGAAAGCCTCCAAATTATATGAAATGAGTAAGAGTCTCATACATAGCCCTGATTGTTTGGAAAACTCTTATCTCCAATTTATTTTTGTAATACAGGAAAGGAACATTAAGTCAAAGGACTGGACCTCCATAGTATCCTGTCACTGAAAAAGTCACACTGCATAATTCCCTCCAGAAACATACTGAATTGTAAAGACTAAAAAGCATGAAATGGGAAAAGTCTTTGTAAAGAGTGACAGCATTCAGAAGTTCTTGGTTTTGAAGCTATAAGTGAATGTCTCGTTTTTTTTCTGGAACAGAAGGATAACATACAGGGTTTTTTATCATAATGATTTATATGAACTTCCATTAGAAGCACATGATGAAATTAAATCTGCATTCTATGTGGAATTCAAAAGAATTCTGAATGATCTTCCAATGTCATTGAATACTACAGAGATGAGTTAGTTTCGCAATATCCACCATAGTTGTGAAGAGCACTAGAACATTTGTAAGCTTAAATGGAGCTGGTATCAGTCAGTCTGACACTATATTTATTTATTCAAAAGACAAAGTTATATCCAAAGAGTGTTCAGAGTGCTGCTCAGTGTTTCACCTCAAAGAAGCAATGTGGAGAATGACCAAACACAATAAAATGTGCGAGTCTGTGAGACAAGACAAAGTAGTTGACATATCCAGAAAACCCAGGTGTTGCTGATGATAGCTGAGAGTAGGCTTGAGGTTTTAGAAACCTGTTGATAGTGAATGAGAGAATTTTTAGAAACGTTGAGTGGAAACTTACAGCTGAATTTTTATGTACAGAAGCCGAGAGGGCTATTGCAGAGACAATTATTTGTCTTCAGAATGAGAAGCCACCTTATGCTGAGAATTACAGTAAAGTTGCGGGACGAGTTAAATGATGCACCAGATAATAAAACACAGTAGAGATAACAGAAGAGAAGAAAAGTATTAATAATATGAATGCATTTTACAAGAATATCCATGTGTGGAGGAGTAAGTGAGCATGATTAAGGACGAAAGTGGAAATTGTAGTGTAACTATAAAAAGATAGAGAAAATACTGTGATCTCTTTAATAGTAAGGTGAAAAAAGAGAGATACTGGCTGTAATCCAGACAGCTCAGCTGTTTTGTAGAAATACCACATTTTGAGGAGCTTTGAGAGACAATTACAATTCTTGGGACCAGTAAAGCACCAGGGGCCGATAGTGTTCCTGCTGCATTATTGAAAACAGGAGGGCCTACACGAACTCAAAGACTTTAGAAACTGATTTGGTTTGGAAGCTTGAATAAATTCCAAGTGAATATGCCCAATTCTGAAAAAGGGAGAAACCAGAATGGAAGAAATGTTGCAGAAGTCTCCCCTCTCTGTACAGCCTATTATGTCCAATCCGCTTTATTAAAAAAAAATGTTTTTCACAGAGGGGAGAGACTTGATCTGTAAGATGCTCAAGAGAGGGCAGGAGTGTGATCAGGATATATATCTATATATGTATATACATATATATCTATCTGTGTGTATGTATATATGTTTGCTCTGTAGCTTTTAGGGAGGTTTAAGAAAGCTTGTGTATTTTTCATGGACTGACTTTCAGTAGAAAAAGGATCTGGATAGCTTGAAAAAAGTATTAGAAAAGTGCAAATGTAAACTGGTTGAAATGGGAATGGTTACACATTCTGCTCTGTTTGACCTCTGTGAAGGATTAAGCTGAAGAGATGCTTAAGTATCATTCCTGATACTTTTAATGTGACTATGTAGGGATTAATGCTCTCATTGTGAAATTCTCAGAATGGTGTGAATTTAAATGGTTTACATTTCCTTTTTGACCATGCTGGTGAGTTATCTATCATGAGAGAGAACAAATACAGCTCGGAAGAAAGTTCGAGACCAGAAGGTACCACAAATAAAAAAACCCAGACTCCAAACAGTGCTTAAATTTGAAGAAAATAAACCCCAGTTGTTAGCTTAAGATCATCTTGGGAAAGCTTTTCTAGGAGTCAATAAATACACTAGATGATGTTGATATTAAATGGTTTGAACACCTCAGAGGAAACTAAGGCTTGTTAAAAGTGAGAATGACGTTACTTTTTCTGCAGGTAATTCTTAGGTCCAAAATAGTGAGAGAGACCAAGCTGCAGAGATCCAAGTTGTTGGACCTCTTCTTAGATGGAAGAATGACTTGAGCAAAGCCCTGAGATAGATTTTTGGAGAATGTAAGGGAAAATGTGTGGAGAAGATTTAATAAACATGAGCTTGAAGTCTATAAAGAACCTAATATAGTAAAGGTAGTGAAATCCCTAGCTGTTTTGTTGGCAGAGCCTACATTTAGAATGATGGAAGACAGAACAGCTGAACATTTCTTGGAAGGCTGTTCTCATGGTATTTGACCTGGGTGCTGATCAAAGAGACAGCTATTCCTGAGCATGACCAAGGGCCCTTAATGTGAATTAGTAGTGATGGGGAAAAAATGCCCTTGACAGTTTTAGCCAGGGAGTTATGAAAAGAGCCAGGGATTTTTGGGGTCTGTAGAGCTAGTAAATAAGAAACTAGCCCTGTGTTAGAAGTTGGATATCATAACAGTGTTTCTGTAACAGCAGGTATGGTGCAGTAAAAGTGCACTGTTTGCAGGGAGTAGGTTGGAGGGTAGATCTGGCCCAATTATTATGCATGAATAGAAATACAAAAATCAGGGCCAATGTACTTGGGAGGATTTAAAAAAGTTAGAGTTGTTGGACTAACAACTGTGAGAGAAAGCACTTTGGCTGTAAGTCTGGACAGTGATCACTGGAAGGGCTCTGATGGCTGCAGTTTCACTTTTTCATGTGAATTCTTAGATAAAAAGTGTCCCTACTGTAGATAAGGAACTGTAAATGCATGAGATTTGGATAATTCTGGTATGACTGTTTGGCCTTAATATGTTTCTTCACGTACTTTCATATTCTAACCTTCTCAACGACTAGCACAATATTTTTATGACTTGGCCTTACTCTTTATGCTGTTCACTTGTAGGAGCACTTCTGTCCTTAGCTAGCCTGAAAATAGCTGTTCTGGGATATGAGCCAAAGTTCTCTGAAGCTCATGGAAAGACTTGTGGATGAGGCTCTCTCATAAGGCTGGTTCTTAGGACCAAAGTTTTCCATGATTCTCTGCCAGGTTCAAACTGTAGATGTTGACCTAGTTCAGTAGAACTGGCCCCTTTATATTTTTAACTTCTTAAAACTTTTTATTTTGCGCTGACATCTAGTCAAGTCAACATTAAGCGACCGCTTAGTTTTCTGAGAATATGTGTGAGTACATCTTTTGGTTGCTGATGATATGTAGACATTTCCCAACTCCAGAAATACTTTGGTTTAAATTCCTTGATATTTAGTAATTGTAGGTCAGTATTCCTTCCTAGAGTCCTTGCTTGGTGAAAAAAAATTATCATAGATATATATGTACATATACAAATATTTTCATATAGATGTATATGCACATATATGTACATGCACATACATATATGCACACAAGTCTCAGCTCATTACATTGTGATCTCCCTCTCAGCTCACCCTGGCCCTTTTCTTATTCTCTGTCACAGTCCTATTTGCAATGGTTTTTCAACTCAGAACTTTTCTCTACATCCCACTTCCTCTTCACAGATTGAAAGGACAAGTTGTTCTTCCTCTGGTGGCTTTTGTTCCCATGACTCTTTCTCAGACTTTTGCATTAGCCATTAGTATCCTGTTGCCCCTGATAGCTCATTGAACTTGGTCTTGAGTCAATGGTCTTGTTTTGAGCCGATTAGAAAAGATTTCCTTTTCTTTATCAAAGCTAAACAAAACCAAGGAAATTAAATTAAATACAAAACTATGTTTAAATAACAGTAGGGTTGTGACATGAGGCAGGAAGCTCAAAGATAAGGCTGATGATCTGCCCAGAATTTCGGCGTGGAGAGGCACTGTTGCAGGAATGAAGAGCAGAATGTCAGCCATCATATACCATTTTTGTGGGGTTTAATCAGTTATCCATCAGAGCAGTGATTATCTGGAGTAAGTAAGAAAATAGCATCTATCGACTGGGCTGGGAAGAACGGGACATACACTCTTCCATTGCCCTTGGCACCATCACTCTCTGGAGGCTGAGATATGCACACCTTAATGCAGTGGTACAGCATTGCACTGGGGACAAAGATGCAGGAAATGCAGACATGAGATTTAAAAGGGCCTCTAAATGACTGTCCTCACAGGGTCTCTCATTCATGAATTGGTGAGATAATGTCTGTTTGGCATTTCAGGCTACTTCTAGGGTGGGAAACATTGCTGAACTGGGCATCTTTTGCTGATGTTGCTCAACAGCTTCGTTGCTAATCCTTTTCAGCTACTTACTTTTAGGGCCTTGTACAAAGAGAAAGCATTAGTTTGTTCTAGCCTTCCTTTTGTTTCCTTGATGAAAACTAAAAATTGTATCTGTACTTGGTGTTAAAGGAGTTGGATTATTGCTATAGTTGAAAACCTCATCTGCTAGTAACTCGAGTATATCTATCATAGATTACTTCAGATTAGAAATTAGAGTTATGAAGTGACCATTCATCCTGAACCTTATGGAGATTGTTCACACTTCCCCTCCATGCTGGCGTCTGCTAATTTGCGTCTGACAGCTTGATAGAGAAGTAGTTGAATGTGACGGCTTTAAGTGCACTGAATTGTCCTGTGGTTTCACTTGCTAGATCCTCTGTCCTAAGTAGAAGTTACGATGCTCACATGCTCACCAGCAGCCTGAGAACCAAGTTCAGAGTTGAAGATGGCCAAAAGAAAACCATTCTCTCTGCTAGCAAATCCTTGGTCATAGAAACACTGGGGAAAAAAAGAAACGATGTGAGTAGTGCACAGTAAGAACTGCAGGTCTTTTGACTTCCATCTAGTTTTCTAAGGCATATGGTAAATCTTCCTTTTTAGAACTTGAGTCTCTCCATCATCCTTACTTTATGTGAATTCATTTAAATTGCACTCACTCTAAATATTTATTTGGATATTTATTTATTTTTAAATAATGTGTTTAAGGTCCTCTCAAGAAACAGAATATAGGATTAAAATTCAAGGGATGGCCCTTTGGGCCATACTCTTTGTTGCAGTACTGCTGACGGACAGCTGTAAGGACATAAATGCTGTAGTAATAAAGAGAAAAGAAACTCAAAGCATGAACTAACTTCTTCACTTGCTATAAATTCAGTGTGGTTTGTTTCTTTCAGATTAGTTGACTACGGGCAACTCCAGGAGTTTTTGTTGGGAGGTATTGGAGATATTGTGTCTTGGAAATATTTTTTCAATGAACCATTTTGGTAAAACATATGGACCTGAGAGGACTATGGACAGATTCAAGCTTCATGTAAAAGGACACTGAGGCCCTGGGATGCCGTTTATGCCGTGCTTTATAATCATTCATGTGTGTAATATTTTAAAAATGGAAAATGTTGCTGGAAGGCTGGCCAGTCAGAATACACTGGGGCAGGTTTGGTGAAAAGATGTGTCTGGCACAGTGAAAGGGTCTCTCATGCCCCCATCCAGCATAATTCAAGACCCTGAGAGCAGACATAGGAAGAAGACCTCCTCTGGCCCTGCAGCTGAGAGCAGAGTGGCAGGGCTTGACCCTGCGAGTGCCGACAATGCCCAGAGACAACCCCGCTTGGAGCTCTAACATCATCCTCTGCAAAGCAGGTGTTGTCAGGAAATAAAGCTTCTTTCCCTTTGTTATCTGTGGCTGTTATCAGGTGAAGCCCCTGCCAGAGGACGGATAGTAAAAAAGAATACATAACAGTGACCCTTAAATTATAAAAATGCCTAGAGCTTGGGACCACCTGGAAGAGGATGTTAGGAGAGAAACAGAGATGACTGATTACTTTCTCCTTTTTTTTTGTTCTGGTTGCTTTTGTAACTCCAAATGCCAACCCTTCACAGTCTTATCCTGCTCTATCTTAGCATTAGTTTAACAGCATGGATGGTTTCCTTTGCCTGTAGCAATTTAGGGCTCATCCATCTGGAAAGACCTGCCACAATGCGTGTGAGAATTCATCTCTTTTCAGTTACTTTGCCTTAATGATTGACAGAGTCCCTGTAATTATAGTTACACAAGCTGATATCCTGTGTGCTTCTCTCTTCTACCCCCAGCGGGGATACATCCTGTGTGTTTGTATTTGCAGATTTTCCCCCTCACTGGAACAGAGGGAAGAGTTGTTGAAAACCTGTTTTGATTCACTCTTCTTCCTATGAGAACCACTATCTTCTCTTTTATGGTATTTATTCAGAGAAGTTCTTTTGAAGCTGAAGGATAGATGTGTTTTTTAGAAGATACAGCCACCTTGTTTTTCTTTGCTTAGCTGTTTCCCCTGCCTGATCCTGGAAGAGGGGTCCCTGATCTCTCTCCCTCATCCTTCTTCTGCTGGTATCAGATTTTCTTTGCAAGACTTGAAATTCCCTCCTGCTGTGCTTCTTTGAGATGTTATTCTCTTTGGGGCACACAGTGCAAAGAAGGGTCCAACAAGGCTAAGAAGGGACCAACAGCATAACCACCCAATGGAGACGTGGAGATGACCGCCCCAAGGAGCACGCATACCGCTTCCTCTGTCACATGCAAAAAAAAAAAAAAAAAAAAAAAAAGAGGGAATCACGTGGCAAGTATCCCAAAGCAAAAGCAGTGAGTATTTATGAATTAGATTCTCCAGAATACTCTTGCTGTGAGGTGGTGACCAAAAAACTCTTTAAAGAGCAGTGTCATGTGACAAGCCCAGAGCCTGAGACTGTTCCCCATTTGGTTTTTGTTATTTAATAGAAGTTAGATCGGCAGAAAGCTGTTTAATGAAAGGCCTTAAGAAAGAACACATTGTTGATCTGGAAAAGCTGATAAACAACTGGCAGCCATGCATGGTATTTTCAACATAAAAAGATTCCCTCCCCTTTCTCCCCCATGCCCTCCTGTTTCTTTTCAGGATAATGTGAACACATGTTTTGTCCCCATGAAAGGGACGTGATTTTGATCAAGGCTTTGGCATGTCCAGCAATGGAGCCTAAAGCAATTTTTCTGTTTGCAAATAACAAAAATGATCTTTTTAAGATTGGCAGCCTCTCGCCCTCGCATGGAACAAACCACCTCACAGCTTTTGCTGTGACACACAGGCTGGCGGCTGGCTTCCCAGCGAGCCAGAGGGAGTCTGCATGGCACTGCTGAAACCTGATCATCTCCTCAAAACGAGTTTTGTAACCAAAGCAATGGCTCACTTCCACAACTGGTGTCGGCAGTCAGATCCAGGGAGATCTAATGCTTTACACCAAGTAATAATTAGCGAGCCACGGCCTGTGTGACACTTGAAAATGTCTGTATCAGTACCTAAAGACTCATCACCGAGTTTCTTTCCAATTAAAGTAAATAAACACGTAGTAAGCAAATATTCACTGTCAAGTTCTAAATTTATATTATTGCACTGTGCTGTTTGTCAGGCCTTGTTCTGGTGCATGTTGCGTATGATTTGCCCATGCTTTTGTTACATTTTCCTCTGTAAGAGTGTTTAGGAGATTTCATCAATCATGCATGCAGTTCCTCTGTCATCTTTTGAAAGAGTGATGTGGTTTTATTTATAAGAACCATGCTGAGAACATGTTTCCTTTTTAAAAGTGAAACTTCTTCTTACCAGTACTTCATCTGGAACTGGCAGGGACCGAAATCAACTTTAGCTGGTCTTAACGTCTTTTCTCTGCTCCAGAAAGCTTATCAGTTCTTCATGTAGCCAACCAGGGCATCCTTCATGAAGGGGTCAGTATAGTAATATAATAATTGGCTCATGGTACGTGGATACCACAAACTCTAAGCAACTCTGGCAAAGTCCATGTCTGAACATATGGTTGGAAATTTTCCACCATGCAGAGACAGATATTTCAGTGATCTAGAACATGCTCAGAGATACTCAAGATGATTTTAAGGAAGATGTGAAGGAATTCCAGTGTTAATGCATCATCCCCACACAGTCTTGGGCTGCCTGCCCGTATATATTGTGAGGGCAGTGTTGTTCTGCTTCAAGCCTCAGACAACTTAGTCTAGTCTGTTACTTTGCAGCATCGAGGTGTCAAAAGCCCGGATCTGCTCAATCAGACCTGTTGCTATCAACCCACTGCATGTGCTACACTCCAGTCAAGAAGCTCGTTACCCAGCCTGGCGTGTTCTTTCATGTCCTTTTCCATGCCCAGCATCAAGGGACACGAACTGCTCATGAGACTGGGAATCTCCAGACCTCAGTTGTACCTCTAGATCAGTGTGTAACACGGTGGCAAATAGTTGGTTTGTGAAATCTCAAACAATTCTTACTGACCTTATAGTTTTTCAGTTCTGGGTCTGCATGGATGGTGGGCTGTGTGGTGAGTGGATTGTACAGAATGGCTTACAGGGAAATTATTGATTAAGAAATAAACTAATCAGGTGCCTTCTCAAGCAATGACTGTGAAGCTTCTTTGATTGTCCCTCTACCTTGATTGATATTTCAATCCAGAATTTTGATGGAAATCTGGGCAGAACAGAAACAGAAAATAAAAGGTGCTGTGAGATGCCACATGTCCTGGCACACGGATTTTGATATTGGCACTGAGGCTGGGAGGCTCCGGCTAACATCAGTGTAGCTCCATGAGCTCATGTCTGTGTTGTTCACACGCTCCCACTTTCCAGTGAAACAGGAGAGGGTGCGTTGGCATCACATGAAGAAGCTTTTTTGTCTCTTTCAAATGTCAGCTTTCCCTCTGGAGACTTGTTAAGTGCAGAATGACAGTGTCCCCAGGTCATGCATTACTCAGCAGCAACATGAGGCCCCCAGATGTGCTGTGGCTCCAGTTCACAGGATGTTCTTTGTCCGGGGGACAATGTTCCAGTTTTGGTTTTGTTTTTTTTTTTTTTGTTTTAATGCATCTGGTTAGAAAAGGAAGGAGCCAGTGTACTGATTTGACTTGAACTTGAGGCATCATTCTCAAGGACAAACATCCTCCCATTTCCCATTCTGTCTTCAGCTCTGGAGAAGAATGGGGTTTTCCCCTTCATGTGGGGATTAAAGACATGGTCCTGCACTGCTGTCCTTTGTGCCTGGAGTGTGCACAGAAGTCCGGATGTATTCCATAACCTAAGCAGTCATTGGGCCTTCCCAGGCCATAGCTGATCCTCAGAGAGCAAATGAGCTACAACAGACCGAATATGTAAAAGCTAAAGTCACCCTCCATTCTGACAACATCATAGCAATTTCCTGTGTTGAGATGGCTTGAAGTTGTCACAGTTTGCAAACAGACTAAATGAGGCTGCAATATGGCAGTTCAATAAAGATCTTCTTTCACTTGAATTTGAAATTGCTGTAGCATATGGACATGTTTGGGAATTGCAAGAAGGATCACTGTGTTTTGTAAGAACTGTGGATTTGAAAACTGAATTTTCTTCTGGTTGTACATGTGTGAAAAGCTGCCCCACTTAATGATTTGTCAGGCATGAAAGCACAAAAAGGGGTGTTTGTACTCCATCCAAAACTTCTCATAAAGCAGTTCAGTTGCCCAGCTCCGAGTCTTCACTAGGAGCCCATACACCCAGGGTGCTCTGCAACTCTGTACACAGTAGTGTGTGTCAGTTTGACTCCGTTGATTTCAGCAGAGCTTGGTTGCTTTCCCCTACATCAGCACATCCATATGGCTTAAGCTTTTTTTGCTGTCATGTAAATATAAAATAACGAAGTAAAGCCTAGGAATATGCCAGAGAAAGCACAGTGTGCCTCACATGAACTCAAGATGTCTTTATGGAAAAAATAAGATGGATTTTGTCCCAGTTAAAGGTACTCTATTAAGAGACATATGAGA
The DNA here is from genome assembly GCF_000699245.1 of Pterocles gutturalis. Lineage (NCBI taxonomy): Eukaryota > Metazoa > Chordata > Aves > Pterocliformes > Pteroclidae > Pterocles > Pterocles gutturalis. The sequence continues at coordinate 159,231 of NW_010143575.1, read as the reverse complement.
GATGTTGCAGAATTACTCTAGGATACCATTGGCAGTAAGAAGAGAAATTGATGTCTTCTATAAATGGAACTTTTCTATGAGAGAATGAATCCTGAATTCATAAAGACCCATGGATTTCTTAGGACTCATTGGGAAGTACTCTCAGTGCTACTGGCAGCTAATGGGAATCACTGGCTTCACGTGTAATGGTCTGTATGTCTGTCTACACATGAATACTCCAGAATGCGAGTAGTTGTTGGGTGAGCATCCTTGCAGAACACATCTTTCTGCAGAGGTCTTCAGCTGTTGGTAGATTTTTATAGGCCCTTCTTCCCATGTAGGTGCTGTTGTATTGCCTGATTTGGGGGCTCTCTGCAGGCATCTCTCATCACTCCCGTTGATCAGCTTTTGAGACTCTCAATCATTTGTCTGTGCTGACGATGACATGGAGTCTCAATAACTGTCCACAGCCAAGAAGAGGGGTAAAGTTACTTGGTTTGTGGAGAAGAATGAGGGACCAGGAAGGAGATCCAAAAGCAAGAGGAAAGGACTCAGAATACAGTTAAGTTTTTCCAAGAATTTTAGTAGCTTTCAAGAACTATTATTTTTTAAAGATACAATAATAGACTATTTTTAGGAAATGTTTTTAGGAGTTCAATAAAATGAGGACAGAAAGGCACTAAAGTTGGAAAGAAAAGGGACATTTGAGCCAAAAACTTATTAAAATGGATTGTGTTTCTGTAACAGATAATAGAGCCAACAGGATTTATATTAAACTTATGAAGAAATATGTCCCTAATTCAGGTGAGTGGTTTTTATCATTTGGCAGAGAGAGACGTGGTGAGATCTTGTCTAAAAAAGATCCTTGATTTGGATAAAATAAACCATTAGGGGGGCTACAGGGAGCAGAAGAAGCCTCTTTATGAAACCTCATTGCAATGTTGACCCGGTGAACTGTGCAACAGGTGCAGTGTTCAGCCATTCCGTCATCAACAGGCTTCGATGTCCCAGAAAATGTTCAGCTATCCCAGTGTTCTTGACTGGGTGACAGGCCCTACTTGTTTAAGTAGAAATTTGGAATGCTTTTGAAAATCCTGTAAGAAAAACCAAAATGTTTTTCTAGACTTGGATTCATAAGGAATGTGGGCTGGGGATCATGTCTTTGTCTTCCATATAATCCATTTTAGCTCTGCAGGATGGTATTGCAAGACAGCTTTTCTCTCTCTACACATCCCAAATTTGGGGATTAACACCCAGATCTAGAGTTAGGAAATAAAATGGACTCTTTCCTAAAGTTAATTATTCCAATAAAAAAAATTATTAGCTTCTCTACTCTTTTGTATCTGGTCATTAACTGATCAAAGTAGCGTGATACTGTCACAGAGTTAGTGATTGCTCCTTCAGAATGCCCAGTCTCTGTTGAATTACTGTGCTAGAAAAACCCATGGATTTGAGTTCTTTTGTTATTATCCAAAGTCATCTCTCCCAGCCCTGCAGCATCAGATCCTTTGAACTGTGAAATGCTCAGTTGGATGCAAATTGCTGATATTTTTCCCACCATTTTTATCAGGTTGATTCATGACTCTTCTATCCAAGAGGGAGGTAGGAACTGCCATCTGATGTGCCGGACATAGGGATCTCCAAAAGGAAATCACAGTGAAGCAGGCATTCTGTCCTCTCCTTGTGTTCTATTTCCCCTTTCAGGACATATGAAGGCTACAGGAGCACAGTCTTTATTAGATACGGGACTTTAATCAGGATTTTCTCATGGAGAAATTGGCAGTAAGAACTCATCACAAACTGATCAAATAAATCCCAGAAGCTACTGGTACAGCCTGCAGGAACATTAAAATAGATGTCCTCCACATGAAAGATGGGTAAAACAGAAGGGGCTGGCTCCCTTTTTTATAGTGGATGTAATTCTGAATTGAGCCTCTCTTTGAATTTAACTGCTATTGGGATGTGCTTGTTTTTAAAGGAGTCCCATCCCCTTTCTGGATCTTTTTTTAAACTAACTCATTAAATTGTATTTTCATCCTTGTGGAAGCCAGATTGGTGCCATGGGAGCCTGCTGTAGGTCCAGCTGTAGGTCCATGATTTCAGTGTTCCTAGAACTGGATTAGGGATGGAAATTGAGGGACAAGGATGAAAAACAGTGGAATTCAATATCTGAGCCTGAGCTCTGGTACTGGTGAAGTCATACACAGAAATTTCTATGAAATAACTCCTCTGTGAGTGTTGAATATGCAAAGAAACTCTGGTGGTGAGTACCATGAGAAGCAGATTCAAGCCTCCTCAGGCCTATGTAGACATGGAAATTTAGTCTGAAATCTACAGTGGTATTTTTTTTAAATCCTCTACAAAACCTACAGGAAAAGTTAAGTATTTTAACAAAAATTTTAAAGCACTTTAAAAGGAAGAAAAGAGCTTATAATTAGCATCTCAGTCTCCTGTTTTTTCTTCCACTTTAAAAACATCTGGACTCTCGTGTTGACAGATAAACTCGTTAATCTCTTTACTTATGTTGAATGTGCTCTCCAAATTATATTTTTCACTTCTACTTTAGTGGCATCTGAAGGATGCCTGTGGGGGGAAGTGAGCCAAAGACTGAAATATTTGCGAGAGAATTGGCGCAGTGACTTTACTGTTGGAAACACACCTGCACAATGGATGCCCACAGACCAACATCCTTTCGATTTTCTACATCTGTCTTGGCAGCTGGTGGTGGGTGAAGTCTTCTCCACTTGCAGAAATCAGGCTGCAGGCAGGCTGAGCATGCAAGCATCAGTTGTGTCTAGCATCATTAAAGGCACTGAATCCCTGACCGATGGGTTTGCTGCCATTTGCTTTCCTCCTGAACCTACCCAGGGCTGGTTTAAAACCTTTATAACTGGATTTATGGTCAGTTCATGGTCCTTCTGTAGGTTCCTGTACAAAAATAGTGCTGTATGGACAATTCCTCACTGGCCTATGGTGAACTTGAGCTGCTGTGGATGAACCCAAAGCACCTCCATTCTCACGGGAATCGCTTGCAATGTTGCCAGGAAAAGCAAACAGTTTAGTGGCAGTCACTATTCAAGGGTTTCTGAAAGGCTGTTTAGCATATGACACTATATTATCTGAGGTTTAATGGAAGGTTGGATGACAAAAATCTGGCCTATAATTGCATTTAAAACTGTGAAATCCAAGATTACTTGCTAAATATAAGCCTGTTTTCTGAAATGTTTCTCCCATGACAAGCAAGCACTATGCCCTCTTAGGAACGTCCCGCATCTCTTAAGATGGATTTTGTTCACTCACATACACTTTGTGGTGATCGGCTGTCAGAGGTGGCTTCATCCACAGTAAATCTGCTCTCTCACTTAAATGGAGAAAGGCTCATAAAGTCCTGATCATGCTGTGAAATGTAACAGACGCACCTCAGAACTGCTGGTAAGGGTTTGGGTCTCCTTACCACTTCTGGAGGTTTTTTCCTTAAATCAAGTGATTCTGCGGCACATTTGGAATTAAAAGTTTGTTGTTCTCAAAGTTACAGGAAAATGCTTAAAAATACAAGCCCCATGAGCCATATAGAACAAAAGGCAAGAATTAAGTATATAGTGGTTATTGTTTTCGCTTTTTCTGTAAACTCAACTATTTCCTTGGGAGTTGTCAAAGGAGAAAGTGTCGAAGGAGAAGGACTTGAGTGCTTGGAGTTTCCGAGGCCAAGGAAGCAATTCTTCATGGAGTGAGGGGATAGCAAAAGCCTGTGCCTGGGACACATGGTAGAGAATGAAGATTGTCAGGACACCTGCACTGACATTTTTAAAGCAATCTCAATTTTCACTGTTCTGTCCCACACTTCATAAATGGATAATTGCAGGACATTTTAAAGAGTCTTAATTTCTACTTCAAGTCAGATGATATGTCAGTAAGAAATGGTGAGTGGAACAGAGCAAATAGGAAAAAATCCTTATGGATATTATTTCAAATTCCAAAATGAATTTGGTTGGCCTATGTTCAAAAGCCTCGCATGTCAGCTTTGAGGAAACACTTGGGTGCCAGCGTTTTACTAGCAAATAAGGATTTTAAAGCTGAAAGACTTCAGTGAGTCATTGGAAGTGAATTTGGTAATTTGGACTATCTAATTCAGATTTTGCTGTGTGTTAAGCACCACATTCATTCAGATGGCAGCATCACGAACTGGAGTTCTTTGCATTTCCCTCAGAGCACATTGAATGTTTATCAGTAAACAGTCTCTGGCATTCAGAGGAAAAAGACTCGGAATTCTCTGTTTTAAAATAGTGGAAGTTTCAGGTGGTGAAGCTATTCCAGGAAACAGTGAGCTACTGTGTCTGTAATCTTTATAATTTAAAATGACTAAGAAGCGTACTGCTGGGGCATCTAGAGCTGTTCCCAAGGAGCTGACAGTGAGAACGTTAGAGAGGCTACAGGCAGTTCTTATTTTTCTTAGAAATTTTATATGTGCAAACATATACATCTTGCTGGTATCAATGCAGCTAAAATGTGAAGAACAAAACCCTGCTCATCCAAAGGCACACTGCTCAAATACTTAGTTCTGGATGGCAGCAGATTCGGTAGGGAAGCTGAAAGTCCTGACAACTCTGGGTTTATCAAGCAACTAACAATTAATCCATGCCAGCTGCCTGTGGTTTCCTTCCTACCACTGCCAAACCAATACTAAATATGGCTTTCATATTAGAAATAAATCTTTTAGTATATTACAAAATGGTCATGTTTCCTGAAGTATGCAAAAGAGTGAGGAATCAGACTAAACTTTGAGCACTGTGGACAGTTTTCTTTCAGAGTAAAATACTGGTTGTCTGAATTTGGACCTTTCTTATAGTTATTCATCACCAGCCATGACTTCATGGGCCATAACCTGGTGGGGAAGAAGACTGGAGTAAGGTCTGGTATAGTGATAAGGATATGTATGGAAGGGGGGGAGAAAACATGAGTAGAACATAGATAATGATTAGATATCTAGAAATCCACTGATGTAGTGGATGAATAAGGGTGGCTGTTGAGAGTTGAAACCATTCTCTAGAAGTACCTTCCCCAATCTCATTGCTTTCCCTTTTTCTGTGTGCCCAGTGGCTGAAGGAGTCCTTTTGCCTCTACTTTACATGAAAAGTTTTCTCCCTTGCTGTCTTGGCCTGAGCTGAGCTGAGCTGACTCTAGAGAGTCCAGAGCCAAGCACTCTTCCCAAACCATGCAGCTCCGTGCTGGCCAGGAGGGACAAGGAGATGTGAGGAGCTGGAAAGGGTGAGAACTGAGAGTGTGTGATCAGGAGAACTGCTTTACTCGAGGCTTGCTGGTCACCTGAACTATTGCACTGCACTTCGTGCAAGGAGACAGAGTTTTCTTTGGTAATTTCAGAGACAACACCACCTGCATTCAGAAGGGGTGGACCTGCCACAGGATCTCTATGATGGCACATGGGTGGAGCGGGAGAGCCATGGAGACCGTTGCCTTTTGTAAATCTTTCTGTGAAGCAGTGTAACTGCAGGTTACATAATTGTTGTGAGCAATCCTGGTGTTTACACGATCCGTTACGAAGTTCTTTGGCAAGTGCCCACCTGCCACAGCTCAGCCAACGTAACCAGCCAAATTCTGATCTCACATCCCCGCAGCCCCACCGAAACAGCCGTGGATTTATATGGATCTGAATGAGGTCAAGACCTGGCCTGGGATCCACAGGGATGGTCAAAGTCGGTGTGTGGAGCTACACACGAATCCTGCCTGTCTGCTGGTCCTGCGGGCTGTGAATCCTTTTAATGCTGCATTGCCATAGCTTTTAGGTTGATCTAGCAATTGAAAAATATTATTTTTAGTTGTCAAAACAGAAAAAAAGTACAAGAAATATGGATTTCACATCCTTGCACAGAGCTTCTGGCAGCTAGTATTCTTTCTGCACTTGTAATGATAAATAATATTAACCTTAGCCATTTTGCTTGGCACTTGGGGTTGTGTTTTTTATGCTCATTATTCCTCCCAGAACAGGGAACAGTTTGTAATCACAGCTTCAGTTTTTCACCAGCCTCATGTCCAAAAACAAGGCTAAAGCCAAGGTTTAAATGCTTTTTTGCATGGGAACAAAACCCACATCAGACACAGGATCCACCAGGTCATAAAACACCTTGCTTCGGAAGACAGTAGAAAATATCTCTGTTCTCTCACGAAAGTGACCAAGGGGTTTTGGTCAGCCAAGCAGTGTCTTAGGTTTTCTTCAAAACTGCCGTCTCCGATCTTGCTTCTTTCCACATCTGACTGTCTGAATTTTGCTCCTGAGAATTTGTTTTGCTAGGGGCTTGCAAACAAATAAGAAAAGGGAAGTGGAACAGAACAGAAAAGAGTAGTTCCTGAGGTCAGGATCTGCCTGGGTGTGATATTAGTGAGATTGCCAGTGTCTTAAATGTAGGCTGGAGAGGTGGTCATATTATGACAGCGATAAAGAGAGACTATGTTGTCTGCTACTATTTGTCACCTTCCTGAGAGGCCTGAAATGGCCTTTCTGTCTCAAAGCCCTTAGTGTGTCCTTTTCCACAGATGCACCCAGACACATCAGTCTCAGTTAATATTTCAGATGGGATCCTTTACGAATTCAGCGGGCAGGTAGGCATGCAGCACTCGAGGGGACCCCTGCGGTCGCTGGGTCCGTTCTCTGCATACTACACAGGATGAACAGTCATGCTTTACAATTTCATTCATAGATTCATCAAGCTGAAGTTAGAGTGCAGAGTCAAATGATATCCTGTGCTTTCAGTGCAGGGTGGTCTTTTTAATCTTTGGAATAATACTCCAGAGAGCTTTTTAACAAAATGGATGTGATATAAGCAATTACTGCATTGAATATTTCATTACTAGACTTGTAAATACGCAAACCCATCTGGTTGAGCTGTATTTTAACAGACTATGGATGCTAGCTTATGTTATTACAAGGAATGGGAACATTATGATATGCTGTAAATTAAACAGTGAGATCCTGCACAAAGAATTGTCCTTCCTCATCATGTTGTAGGCAATCTCTAGGAATAGTTTGTAGTACACCAAGGAGAAAATAATACAAATGCTAAAACTAGAAAATCTTCACGGAAACTGACCTAGCTATCACCCTGCAGCTATCCGATTTTGCAATAAAGCAGAAGCTGATCAAATGCCATGGAGCTGTTCAGGGTGCGGGGAAGTCTCCCATGTGCCACAGATATTTACTGAACAACCTTAATATCTTGAATCAAAACAAATGGGGCAGCTTTATCAGCAGACTTTCTCTGCTTTTCTAATCCTGTTTCTCATGCAAACTCATTGTAATAATCCAGGCTGGATGTTGTCCAGGCAGCTGGTGGATGTTGTCATTCTTCCATTGACTTGACAAGGGAGGTGTGGGCCAAGAGTGAGAACCTGGAAGAATTATTGCCTTGACCACAGAGGGGTGGGAAAAGGCATCGCTGGCAGTTTTGGAAGCAGTAATTGCTAAGAGTCGTGCAAAATTCTCTCCATCTCTTTCTGGATGATTGGAAGGATTCAGCTCTGCATGCCATCACTGGGTTTTTTTGGCTTGGAGAGGTATTTGGAGGTTCATTCATTACTTGTTATAATCCCTCCCAGTTCAGCTGTGCTGAAAGTGAAATATTTACATTAGAAATAACATCATCGCTGCCAATAACTGAACTGCCCATTGTAGAACCTGTGAGGGAAATGAAGTCTTTATAGTGCACTTTGCTATGGCATTCCCTTGATCACTCAGATTTTGCTCCCTTGGTACTATAATGTATGTGTGACCTTCGAAATAAACTATGAGCACAGACAGCTTTTTACTCTATAGAATTAGATTTTCAAATACTTCCCTTTTGAACTACCTGCCACTTGAATCTGTGACCAGTTCTGGGTCTTCTTGGCTAGGTCTGCTCTCTTCAGACTTTGTCTTACTCTCTGCAGATTTATATTGCCCTGTTAACACGATCTGAGTCCAAACACTACATCACAACTATGGGCTTTTGGGCAGCTCTCCAGCAATGTGTTGAATCTTTCTCTTTTGCCTTGCTTTTAATAATTCTATTATATGTGGACAGAGCTGCTGCTGCTTTTAATGCATGTCTTGTTGAAGCTTTGCAGGCTCCTTCAGATTTACACAGGACTCTGTTATAAAAGAAGAAACTAAATCTCTTATCCATTCCACTCCCAAATCTGTGTGTTTCTCTTATTTCCAAACACTTCATTTAGAAAGCTGGCTCAGAGAAGCCTGAGCTAATGCCACGTGCCTCATGCAGTTCGGTTGTTTAGTCCAGACAAGCTTTGCTTTTGTAAACTTTTTTTAGAGATATAGAATTAAACATGAAACACGAGTCAAACAGTTTTTGGATGTGTTTAACTTGGAACACTTTGTAGTTGTGATGTTCTGATTCAATACGGGAGAATGTACTTTTTTGCCCTCAAACAGCTCTGTAAGATGGCTATCAACTGGATAGATATGTACTTATCTTGCTCCTGATTCATTTGCTTTGGTTGCTGCATCTCCAGCAAGGCAAAGTGAGAAACTTTGCCAAAGAAACTCATATTTCTGTTTCTGCGATTTCAAAATGACAGGAAAGCCCCAGATCTGCAGGAAATGTTCCCAGCCTTGAAATAGTTTAGAACAGGCAGGTACAGAATCTGCTCTGGGCTACCACTGTGGCAGAAATACTTTGTGCAGACCAGGTATGAGCAAATGGTTATGTAATCCCTAAGCATATCCATGTTGTGAAATTTATCTAAACCATTAACCTGTAGGCAAGCCCCATCCCTGTTTAATATATGAAGGGCCACCTGGGGATTTGAAAGACCCTTTAGTCCAAGTTTGAGTAATTCTTTATCCTGATTCTTTCACCTCAAGGGTCTCTTCTGTACCAGACTACTGACATTGATACTACAGTGTCTGCTATACAGTTTTGCAGCCCTGTTGATAAATGCTGCCTTTTATCCCTCTGACTTCATCCAAATGACCTCAGGTTTACTCTTCCACTGCCAGGCTTGGCTTGCAGACCTCAATACATACAGCGAGTGAATATCAACAAAGTATGGACAGCACTGCTTGTCAACCCTGCTTGGTATTTAAGGCAAGGGGACATCCTGACTTTTTGGGAGGTTGGTCTGGGCAAAACTTCTTTTTGGCAGTCGGTATCCAGTTTGAGGAAAAGAGGCTGCCAATGCAGATCAGACCATCACATGCAAAAGCAATTCCTGGCTTCGTTTGGTTTCCAGAGACACTTCTGGTGGGAGGCAAACAGTCTCTTCCTCGCCCTCTGGCGTGTTTCTTCCCTTTTTGCACGTGTGCACTTGTTCCCTAGCTGAGCTCTCCACCTGCAGCCTGTTCAACCCACTGTTCTGTGGGCTGAGGCCACTGCTGTGGTTGATGCCATTGCACCAGCCGAGTGCTAGAGCAGGTATCCACAGGGAATCCACACGCTGGGCTTCCTGCAGCTCTGTCAAAGGCCACATTACACCCCTCCTGGAAAATGGTCTTGTAAGGGTTCCCCCTGAGGTCTCTGGAGCTTGTCTATGCTGGATCAGACAATGGTGCCAATCACTGGCCCTGCCCTCACGAAGAGCTTTGCACTGCATGTAAACATTGCTTATCAGTGACTTCCTCTCTTGCGAGCACGGCAGGAAGAATTCGTTTTGGCATGGAAAAAAATAATAGTAATCTACAGCCGCCGTATCTGTCCTGTATCAAGGTCAGAGCATTCCTGACCCAAGTTCTGGCTTGGATGGCTTGGAGCTCTGTGTGTGCTCCATGGTTTAAAGGTTTTCTGTAACAAAAAGCTATTCAAACCTCTGAACACAGAAAAGGCAGGGCATGGTCTGTTATCCTAAGTCCGCTCGTGGAAACTTGTTGCCAATTGAGCCAATATTTTCCACTCATCTGAGATAGCAATGGAGGTCAATGTTCATTTATTACCTCAGCTGGCCTAAAATGTCACCAGCGGTTGTTTATCTCAGCTATGCACCTCATGCAGCTCCAAGCTGTACGCTTGGCTGCTTGACAGTGCAAAACCAGGAGGGACTCTGTCTGAAGTCATGTTTTATTCAGTTACCTCTGGCCAGATTCGTTCCGTTACCCTTGCACAGTCATGTTGTAACAGTTGGCCAAAGATGCGCCCGTGTACATTGGGAATGACTCAGAAAGCTACAGGGGAAGTGGAAGGATTAGCAGAGGGCTGGTGTCTCCACCAGGAGAAAAGAAGTTGTGTCCGTGTGAACAGCTCTGTGTGAGTTATCCCCAGATACTAGGTCCCCTCGTGAACATTTGAGGCCTTATCCATTGATTTGTCTCAGAGCTCTGTGTCCACGCTTGTTCTCTAAGAGCAGGCCATGAAGAAATCCCTCCCCTTCCCTAAAACTGCACCTGTCTGGCTAATGCTTGGGACATGGGTGCAAAATGAAAGCATGTACGGCTCCTGAGAAGCAGGGCTGTATCTCGTACTGACTAGTGGTCTAGTGGTAAATAAAATGTGGATAAAATGACCCAAATTCAAAGTGGAGTAAACCCCACATTTTCCTTCAGCTACACTGCTGGTGTTGCAGTGTGGTCTATCTCTGCTGTGGCAGTCTTACTGGTAAGGAACTGGGGAAACAGGGAACAGTAAACCCATTTGGTTCAGATAATCTGTTACATGAACTCCGTTGTTGAGAAGAAGGAAAAAAACATAAAATATTTATTTAGAAAGTGCAGCTTGTTCCCATTTGTGACCAAGCAAATTAAAAAGATTGAGCTTTGTGGGGGTATTTTTGAATGGAGGAGGGGGGAGCCCTGTAATCATGAAAGCCTGTGAAATGAGATTATTTTTTCCTAAGGAAAAGAGGCCATTAAGAAATTTTAATCCACAAGCCACGTAGCACCATAATATTGACCCCTCTGCTCTCAGCCTGTTCAGCTCCCCTTCTCCTGCAGAGCTTTCAACTCCAGTGTCCCCAGCTCTCCTCCCGTGTAGGGTCCTCCCTTTATCCATCTCCTCCCTCTCCTCTCCTCTCCTCTCCTCTCCTCTCCTCTCCTCTCCTCTCATTTCCTCCATTTGGGGTACAAGCAAAATGAGGCAAGGCGTCCTCCTTAAAAATCCAGCTCCTTTTGACCTCCCACAAGACTGAGGTAGGCTCTCACCAGCTGTCACCTCAAGCAGTAGGAAGGGGTCAGCAGGTGGGTGCAAGCCACAACGGACCTCTGCACCAACAAGACAGGTCCGAGTCAAACGGGATGGTTTTTGAAAACCTCTGTCAGATCAACCAAAATCCTTGAGTTTGCAGCAGGAAGTGCTGGGTGAAAATCTGCGGTCTGGATTGTACAGGAAAGTAGAGCTTGACAGACAATGTTGTTCCCTTTGGTCTTAAAAGCTCTGAAGCTCTCCACTTATTGGGGGGGAGGGGGGGGGTGAGTTAGCTTGAAGTAATATAAAAATGTTAATTGCGGGGGCTTTCAGAAGAGCTTAAAAGAATTAGGATCTTGACTGTCAAATAACCCTTCGTGTCTGTTGCAAGAAAATGCTGTTAAACAATTTATTTCCTGGCTTCCAAGTTTCACTCTTACACTACTAGGAGGGGTTAGCGTTTTTATGCTGAATGAAGGTATTGCGTACTGGAGAATACATACATAGGTCTCATGCCTGGGAAATGTGTTCCTTTGTGCCCTACAAATGAGTCAATTCATTTAGACTGAAAGTGCATAGGTGTCCTTTGGTGACATACAACCACCATGAAACTCAGCAGAAACATGGGATTGCAAGAAGTAAATGTCATATTGAGTAATTACCACTGAAAAAGAGGGCTCTGTTTTTAACCTAGTCGGGGAAATTGATGGTGTGGTATGGAAAGGGGAAGAGGACATTTCATGAGATATTCCCATCATAGTTTTGGGTTGGGGTGGCCTTTCAGAGAAGCTGTTTTAACCAATTCCTTCATCCCCACAAACATTACATAAGAACGATTGGCAAAACTAACACACACACGCTTCTTGTACAAAGGACTTAAAAAACCAGCACAGATGTTCACAAAGCAACCACAAAAGACCGGAAGAAAAACAAACATACAGAGATGTTTTAAATGCAGAGCAACCAACAAACACAGGAAAAAATATCCATGTTCCTGGCAGTAGCTTTTGAACATAATGAAACCATTTGGGGCAACCGTCCTTTAAACTTGCCCCATGGCAGGTTTGAATTATCAGTTATGTTTTCATTCATCACTTAAGGTCGAAGACTTTATCTTTCAGTATAGGTCTACCCTTCTTCAAGAAGGCAGATGGAAAAGGTGAGGCAGATCTTCATTTGTTTCTTGATGATTAGCCCTAGTTGGCTTACCCTGCTTTCCCTTACTTCTCTTCTTCCGACAGAAGCCCTACAGCAAGGACATAAAGAAGGTACTCTTGTCTCACTTGTCTTCCTCTTGAGCAAACCGGCACTGCTCGTGCTTCCCAGTTAGCCTGCAAGCTCCTTAGGGATGTGAGCAGTCTGGATCTTTGCAGGTCCAAAAGTGCATTGGACCACTGTGCAAACTGCTGTATGTCCACATCCTTCAGGATGACATTTTGGACCTCTTCTGGGAACTCCTCAGTGGTCTGGAACATCAGAGGAGATGTGACTGGAAACACTTTCCTCCCAGGTTGAAATGCCTTTCTGTGACAGTAATGCTAGAAAGCGGATGGTTATCTGAACAATACGGGCTCTTGCAGAGCTGATCGTGAGAGTAGGTATTGCATTGCAGTGAAGAGTCTGGTTTCTGCCCCAACTTCTTGGTCTTCTTGGCCCAAAGCCACTACCCTTGTGACTTTTAGGTCAGAAGCAAGAGTTTTTTTTCTGGGAGGTATTTTCCTTGTCTCCTTTGTTTGCTAAGTGAGAATAGCTTGGAAATGTATTGCTTGAATTTGTAGGCACTCCTAAAATGCAGCTTACATTTTCCAGATGGCTTAATAACAAAGCTGATTTAATATTCTTTGCACATATATAAAAGTATTAAAAGATCTCACAAATTCCTGTGCCTAGGTGAGGTGGTCCTGAATCCAGGACTACCAAATGCAGGGCTAGGTTGGATCCATACACGAACTGCACAACTTTGACCTGTTGCTAATTAATATATCCATTAGCTTATAGTGAAGTTACCGGAAACAGTGCTACTTTTTGTTGAAGACTGCGTACTTCTTAGCCCTACAAAACACTGTACAAGCTGTTTACTTTGGCTTCTGATGTCCTGAATTTGCTGAAGAAGGTCATGGCTTTTGTCCCCCTATACCTACAAGGCAAAATGCTTGAAGAGGAAAGGAAAAATGCTCCTTTCATGCTGGAATGTTGAGGTTGCAATTTATCGTATGGGACTTGAAAGGGGAATTTTCAGTTCCAACTTGTTTGAAGAGGAATGGGCTGGTGAAAGAATTTAAGGGCACTTCTGAAATGCAAAATGTTGCCTGTCTGTGGAATGGCCCAGAAAGGAAACATCCGTGAGGATCTATGGCTCAGATATTCCACACTGCCTGGACAGAATAATGAAACACTTCTCTTGAGATTTACGAGCTTGGAAAACAGTCTGCAGACTTCCATCAAGGCCTGAAAATACTACAGTCTGTAGCTGGAGTCTCTAGTATATCTCTTTTTATATAAGCAATACAGGGTGGGAATATTGGAAGGAATCAGAGATGAAGTGTAAATGCAAACGCAGAAAAGAAATATATTTTTACTGTCATGAGACTCCCAAGCTACAATTGTGCAAGAGGTTTTACCTTTCCAGTGCAAATTCCCTGTTCCTTTTTTTTGTTTCGTTTTTATAATTAAATACTACCTCCAACTTCCTACCATTACACTGCAAGGCGAGGTGTGGTGGGGGAGGCATGAATTCTGTCGGAAGCTTCTCTCTCTTTAGCAAAAGCACAGGCCATGGAGTTGGTGAGTCCAGGCTGCTTCACCTTCCTCCATGAAGACCAGGGGCTGCCAGGAGCATACTGTGAGCACTGGTTTATTGCCTAATGGGAATGCTGATCCATCTCTTCCTGTGGAGTAAAGGATGAGCCAGGCAGTGACTTGTGCACTTCAGGAAAATGCCATTTTGCATTAGAGAGTGGAAATCACAGAATCCTAGAAAGGGGGATCTCAAGGTTAGCCAGACCCTAAGCAATGTCAGCTCTTAGAGGTGTGTGACAGTTGTTACTCAGTCCTGTCACTGAAAAATTGTAGTGCTTGAGATTCCCACCCCCAGTTTGCGCTAACTGCACAGCTGAATTTTTTCCTTGGCTCTAACGCCCATCTCTTGCTGCAAGTGTTTTCTATCAAATGTATGTCATAAACCATGAAGTAGATACTCTTACTTGACAGTCACATCTGCCAGCGGTATTGCTGGTATTATTATTTTATCACTGCTATGTTTTTTAAATGCTCAATCTACAGGTTTGAGAGTGATTTTGGATGTGAGAAAATCTTTGTTGCCTGAGTACATGTGCCAGCTCAAGGAATGAAATCTCACCTACCAGTCCCAGATCTCAGTTCTAGGAGAACTGCATACACACTTAACGAAGGACTAGTTTACACTGTCACCTCTCAACCACCTCTCCTAGGGCCAGATGCTCCATAGAGCTTTAGAGGACCAGCTCTGAGCTCTGCTGAAAGCCCAGCTAGCAGCGTGGGTGTCACAGTGTGAAGCTGAACTCCTTCAAAAGTCTAGTGCTGAACCACACTACAAAAAAACCCGGTCTGCAAAGTTTCCTCAAATGCAACCCTAGAAAACTTTACAGTCTAAGCAAAGAAAATAAGTCAGTCCTGATCTATACCTGTACAGCTGAACAGACCTGGAATAAAACAGGAAAAAATGTGCAAAAACCACGAAGGGGAGTGCGTGCTTAGCACCATAATTCTCATTGGGTTATAGACGAGGCTTTTTTTTTGCATTCATTATTTTTCTAAGACATCTGCAGAAGAGAAGAAATAGATTTCAGTGGCTCTTTGGAAGACCTGCATGTTAAAGGCAAGGATTGCTCCACAGGTAATCCCTGTCTCTTTTTCATCACGTCAATTCATTGTTGTCAACCTAACACAAGCTGTTTCTCCACGGCTCTGCATTTCCGAGAGGAACCAACTGTCTAAACTCACCATGTTTGAGGCCTGACTGGTGATTTCCTAGTGCAGCGCCATGTGCGAGGACAACCCCAGTTGCATTTGCAAGGAACTTTTTTGCGGGTAAAGAATTAGAATAAGTGCCTTGTGTGTGATGATTGATACTGCCAGGTGGACAATAATTATGATTTACACTTGATTTCTTTATTCTTGAGGGGAAATCCCAGTTGCCAAGTATGTTAACGATGTACGTAATGGTGTGTTAACGGACACCATTAGTTTGCTGGACAAAACTGAGACCTCTGCCAAAACAAACCTTCTCCAATGGTACGTTTTATGGATCAGCAGATTCTGAAAATGCTTCAGAGTGGAACTGAATCGTGGGGCACATGCTTCAGGAATGGCTAACAGTTTCCTAACCGCAAGTTTAAAGGTATCTGTTAGTAATTAAATGCACTCAAGCATTTTGTTAATTTCAGCATCGTACAATTTCTCTATGAGGTGCAATAATTGCAGTCCGGAAATAGTTTGTTTTAATGTTATGACTAGATTAGTATGGAAAGTAGTCCCAGCTTGTAGCAGCTCATGTTCACTTCCGTCACCAGTACCAAGCAGCTTGTCCATGCTCAGGAATGCGCTCATAGCCCAAGGTGTGTGGGGAGCCGTACCCCCACAGATCCTCCCCGGCACCAACAGGACCTGGTGCTGAGGTCATGCGATGTTCATGGGAGATGACCCCGCTCCACAGTGAGGGGTCTGGCAGACCTGCTGGCTGAGGATGCCGAGGAAGGTCTTGCTTCAGCTGCTTTTGGAAACACCGACAGCAGAGCTGGTCTGCAGGAGCAGCTGAAAAACCCACGCACAGATGGAGTCAGGGTGGCTCAGCACTTTTTTAAGGTGTGTCAAGGTCTGGGCCAGCACAGAGAGCCTTGGGCTGGACCTGAGCGGAGTTAAAAATGCTCATAGATACAGGTGCACGTTCTCAGTGGGAGCTGCCTGCAGCTTGGCAAGAAAAATTTGTCCCGCGGAGGCATGTGATATCACATACTCCCAACCTGCAGTGCTTTCCCTGATCTCAATTTCCAGTTTGAATTCTTCTGTATAATCCACGGTTCACAGAAAATTTGTGGACTGGGACTTTTCTATTTCCAACAAAAGTGGTTTAATTCAAATTGTGGGGACATGTGCCGTATCAGATATGTCAGACAGCTGGGGACAGGAACATCCTGGAAGTGTTGTGCCATAGGATTTGCCCCGGGGTTTGGATCCATGGACAGATGTGAACTTCCTGCAACCTCAGAAACCTACAAAGCACTTTTGATAAAAACCAAACTGTGTGACCCATTTACTGCAGAGCAGAACTTGTAGGCTCTCCCTGTACTTCTTTCTGCTGAGCCATTCAGCATAGATGTACTCAATCAAGCTCATTAAAGCAGTTTATTACCTCAGTTATGAGCCTTCATGTATTAATACAATCATTTTGGAGCACAAATATGGATTAAATAAGTGGCTGACAAGGTTAGAGTGATCTAGCAACATTGCTGGTTCTTCCTTTGAAAGGTTTCCATTCATCTCAGGCATGATAGTCTAATCTTTGACCGAGACAAGAGTTTTACCTGGATGGTTTCCAGTCATGTTAATGGGAGCTGTGAAAACCCTGTGCATATCAGCAGCAGAAGTGGCCCCGTTTTCAAAGGGAAGGGTTTGGGTTGTTTCTTAGTGCATTACAGTAAGCAGCCACCGGACTTAATTGCTTTCTGTACCACTTTCCCTCCCCTCCTCATATCTTTATCTCTTCATGCCATAAAAATACTGCACTTTAAAATGAAATCAAGGAGACAGAAAACAGAAGAGACATGTTTTGCATAAAAGAAGAAGAAACATGTGTTAGGAATAAAGCCTCAAAATGGGCAAACATATTGAAGACATACATGCCTTCCCCCTCCTCCTTTTGCACCCTCGCAGGCGAGCAGGCGTGAAGCTGCTCTCGTGTCTCGCCTCGCTGGGAGGGGGCTCGGTCACGCCTGCAAAATCAACCAGCCCTCGTCCCAGGAGAGGGGTCAGGCGGGCTTGGAGCAAAGTGGGAATTTTTTCCACCTTGGGCTGTTTTGCATGGATGTGAGCATGTTCTGGTACTTCTGTTGGAGCTGAACAAACGGCTGGCACAAGCAGGTGAAATTCCTCTGGCAGAGCCAGAGATGACCCTGGTTGGTTTTTAGAGGGAGTGAATTGTTCTCGTTGCTCCTGGGAAGGACAGAGAGGCCTGGGTGAATCACGTTCATCCTCTGTGATGATCCTGCTTAGGACATTCAGTGGATGCTTGTGCTGTAATCAGACCTGGGGCAATTTTACGTGATCTATGGTGGGCACAAGTAATCCAGCATAGGTTACACAACTTTGCCACTAAAATGTTCGGGTGACTCACTTACAAAAACCTTCATACTGCCCCTGACCTGCTGGCCTCATCTGAGCTGGGTCTCAAGCTGTTGCGGCAGGGTCTGTGCTGTCCTGCAGCGATGCCAGGGAGCGCAGAGCTGAAGAATGAAGGTCTTTCAGGGAGACCGACTCCACCTGGGCCTGCGCCTTCTTTTCTGCTTTGCCAAGAAAAATAAAAATATATTCCCCCCACCAACTCCTTAAAAAAGGGGGGGAAACTACAGAAATATTTTAAGTACTTGTTGTTTTTCCTAAGGGGAAAAAAATGCAATGTGGTTTCATTCTAGCCATGCAAATATTTATGTGAGCAAGAGAGAAGCAAGATCAGAGGGAAAAGCTGGGTTTGGTTGTGACACAGGCTTTGGTGCCAGAGACGTGGATTTACTCTTGGCTCCACCAGAGATTGCCTGTGTAACCTTGAACCCATCACGTTCACCTCTGTGTGCCCACTGCTGCTCATCTGCTAGAGCTGAGGAGAACCCCTCCTTTTTTTTTTTTTTTTTAATTTTTTATTAGCTGCATGGGGCTTGGACATTTTCAGGGTAAAAAGGAGCTTTTCAACTAAACAGGGACATCTAAGTGCTTAGGTGAGGTAGTTATAGCGGAAAATTTTGGCAATTTGAGCTAGGGAAGGTACCTCCGAAATTTGTGCAGTGCCGTGCACACCGTGCTTGATTTGCTGGAGTCTTCGAAGTGCTACTGTAATGCAAACAATGGGCTGCATTCAGTAAGTAGCTCCTCAAATTTCCTGTGGATATCCCCAGCAAATCTGTATTTAAATAAGCAATAGTTTCTTAATCCTGGACTGCAAGTTGCTGGGGAAATTTGTACTCAAGGTGAATGCTGAGGTTAGGGAGATGTTGAGATGTATAAAAGAAGCTTGCCATCCAGATTGTTTCCATCTGTTTTCATTATGCCCCACTCCTGCAGAATAAGCCAAACATTTTAGCTTTTAGCTATTTCCTTCTGGACTCTGTAAAGCTACCTGTTCTCAAAAGCATTATTTGGTGTCTTTAAGTGCTTTAGTCTGATATTTCTACAGTTGCATTCAGCCAGTCATGAAAACTGCCTGTAAATAGATAGGAGAGGCAGCTGAAAAAAAGGGAAAAACAGTTCGATTAAATTAAAAAATCTGTCCAGTTTGCGTTGTTCAAAGCATAACAATATTTTCATAGAATCATAGAATCATTAAGGTTGGAAAAGACCTCAAGGATCATCAAGTCCAACCATCAACCCAACACCACCTAACTCACTAAACCAATTTTGGTAATACAGTTTGGATGTGCTAGAATTTCTTGACAGTTGTGTAGTTTTGCACTGTCGTTTTCTCTACTTCTCCCCTGCCAAAATTGCTAGGGCTATAGGATTTAGTAAAGCATATATCAGTTTGTGCCCAGTTTCCTCCATATTTCTTCTCATATCTAACTGGAGGCTTCAGCCCAAATGACCCAGAACAAGACTCCAACCTGTGTTGCTGGGGCTGTAGGTGACATGTCCACTCCCTGTCCTAGCAGATATGGGTAAAAATTTGACATCTTTCTTTTTACATCTTTTGTGAAGATAAACGTCAGTCTCAAAAGAAGTAACATTTTGCTAAGTCTTTTCATGTAGAGGAGTGGTGGAGGAGCAAATTATGTCAAAAGTGTTTTAAAGAACTTTTTTTATTTTTACTTTTGCTCCAAAACCCAAAGCAATGAAGTGTCTGCTGCAGTCACCCTGTACCTTCCTCAGGTCTTAAGGACCAGAAGGGATCAGATCTTCCCTCCAGAAAAAAGTCTCTGTTAATTGAAAATATTTCTTCCCAGAAATGAAAATATATTATATCCTTTATTTTTACTTAATTAGCTCCGAAGAGTGATTTTTATATGCTAGTTGCCCAGTTGCCCAGATGTATATGTTACCTTAAAAGAAAAGTAATTGATTTTTAGACAAAAGGACAGGAGAAAGGTTAGGAATGTGCAACACAGTTTCTCATAACTTTGGAGGAGGCAGATGTTTCTCTTCTGGTTCCAACCTTCACTTTCTTTGCATGAAGAACGAGTTCTTTAAAACCAAATAAATATCTCTTTGAGAAGAGCATGGTTCCCACTGTTATTCTTTAAATTAACTCTTTTGTAGCTAAGGCAGGGCTTAGCTTGTTAATTTTTATTGCAAAAATAGAACAAAAGAGAGAATATAGTGTAATTTTTTTTCTGTAAATGGCTTCAGTTATTATGCTTAAGAACTGGTCAAAAGAGTAACAAACCTCGGACATCTGACACAAGATGAATTCTCATTACTCATTCTAGGTAGTGTAAATATGTCTAAAATACTTTTTTCTTGCAATTAAGATTTCGTTTAAGCTTTCATAATTGCAAACATAGCAGCACATATTTCACATGTATAAAGATAACAGAGAGGACAATTGTATCTGCTGGCGGTAGCCAAGAGCAGACTTCGACAGAGGCAGGCAGAAAGGAAAGACAAGCGAAGGTTGTTATCCACGGTAAAAGTGCACAGGATGGATGTCGGCTGTCCCAGACTGGAATGCCTCATCGGCACACGTAGGGCAGGCCACACATGTCTGGACCGTAAAGACGGTAGGATGGCATTCACCTCCTCAGGCACTGGGACCAGAATGGCAGGTAGGCTTAGGAAAGTCTCCAGCATAGAGAAAAGTGGAAAATGTGTAATTTCAGGTCAATATTCTTCCCCTGCTGACACAGGGGATGCCCCTGAGACTCATGCAGCTAACTCCATGCTCTGCAGTCCCTGTTTCCCAGGGAAAAGGACCGAAATGTTTCCCAGGGCAGAAAGCCTGGCAGGGGAGAGTATCTGCGTGTGGCTGGGAATGGACACTCGGAGATCTCTGGGGCCTACTGAAGCAAGGCCAGAGGCTGGGGGTCACTGATAAGGTAACCTTGGCCATCGTTTGCATTTAGTCATTTGTCTTCCTAGAGCCTGACTGATGGGAAATGAGGACAAAAGCCTTTGTGAAGCTCTGCTTGCCATATGTGGTTGTACAGGGCTACTGGGGAGGCTGGGCTGTTTACCCACCAGGTCTGTGAGAGGTGTTTGGTTCCCAAGTTTATAAATCAACACAGTGACCCTTTTCCAGAGGGTGTAGGAATGGCTGAGGAATGACAGAAACCACTGTCTGAAGTGTATGTGTGTTTGGCTATGATGGGATCAATGAACTCCGCCGTCGTCTTCTCGTCCCTGCTCTGTGCTGAGTGCTGGGCAATGAGGACTTTCACAAGTCCCCGCTGGGAAATCTTGAGAGGAAAGAGAAATGTGAAACACAGAGACAGGTAAAAAGTGCCAAGAAGGGGTGAGAGAAAGCTGCCTCTAAGGAAGCCTGTTGTAGTCAGCGAAGTAGAACTGGTGTGCTGAAAGATGTGACATTCCTTGCATGTACTGAATCGTGACGGGAATTTGGACTGGCCAAAGCAAGACCTAGTGGTGCAATAGTCAAGGGACAACGTGTATGTGGAGTGGAGACTAAAACCGCATCGTCCAAGCAAGACCAGACGGGAGTGGTTCAGGCAGTTATCCCGCAGACCCACCAGCTGCCCTACCCAGGGAGAGCTCGAAGGGCTCTGAGACCCTTCCCAAGAAACCTGTCCTGGATTGAGATTAAGATTGAGAGTTTTTCCAGAGGAGACAGGGGGGTTTTCACATTTCAAAATCACAGGTGGCTCTTAAGGGCTCCTGTGATTTATTGTTTCCACATTGTGTGGGTGGGGGGCTCTCAGCCCACCCACACACAACCTTTCTTTCTTATAACAAACATAGGAACACAAAACATATGAGTGAGTCCCACATGCTCATACTCAGCCGATTTCTTCCTCACCTCTGTGATCATTACAGTCCATCTCCTGCTCAGCTCCATTTTCAGCTATAGGAGCATTTGGTAGCAAAGTACTGACTCTACTGGGACATCTGGGGACGTTTATGTGCCCTTGCAGAGATGCGTGGCACAGTGAGACAAAGTAATTCAGTTCCCCATCCAAATGCATCTTTATCTTATCTTTTCTTCTTACAGAAGGGGTTTCCATGCTGTTCGTAGTTCTGGAGGTTTTAGGGTGAACATTTACAGCATTTTCCTTGCCATCTCCCTTTTCCTTCTAGACTCTCCTGAAGGCTCAGTATTTTGTACCTTTGGCAAGATCCCAGCAGCTGGACATCAGCCCTGCTGATCAAGGGGAACCTGAAGCTCGGTTGTACGATTCTGCTCAGTGTCAGTATTTTGCATCTTGGGCTTTTGTGTGTTCTCACTTGAATGTGTTGCATATTCTAGCTGCATGGAAGCAGAGGCTTTGCTGCTGCTCCTGGATGATATTTTTCATTGAGCCACTTGCGAGTGAAGAACCTGTTTCCTGTTTAGAGCTCTGATAGTGCAGCCCAGCCATTTCCTTGCTACGGGTTTTGGAAAGGAGCACCATTTACATCCTTCCAAGCGCTCTGAAGGCATCTGAGTTCACATCTGACAAAGTGGTACAGATGGATCTGCCTGTTCCTGCCTGCGTTCTGCCTGAGT
Organism: Pterocles gutturalis; assembly: GCF_000699245.1. Taxonomy (NCBI): domain Eukaryota; kingdom Metazoa; phylum Chordata; class Aves; order Pterocliformes; family Pteroclidae; genus Pterocles; species Pterocles gutturalis. The sequence continues at coordinate 137,232 of NW_010143575.1, read as the reverse complement.
AGGGCTGGGGATCCTGGCCAGGTCCTGGCTGTGTGGAAGAGTGGATTAGCACATGCATGGTTTCACCCTGCCAAGGGATGCGGCTTCCAGCCTGAAGCTGCTGTGTGTCCGTAGGATCAGGCCTATGCTGGTTTACACATGTCCTAAATAAAGCCAGTTTGCAGTCCCTATGCTCCAGTATATGGGGGTGGTCGGCCTGTTCCTCACAGGAATAGGCACAAAGTCTGGATTCTTGCTCCAGTTGTCTTGAAGGCAATTTTCTATGCACAAAGTTGTACTGCTCTAGCAGGAGAGGGAGAATGGTTACATCTGAGGCTTTTGCAGATGGATGCGCCTGTGTCTGTTTAAACCTGGGTAATTTCTGGCTGGTTTACATCCATGCATTTACAGAAAGCACTGATCTTATACAGGCAGCATGAGGTAGCTCTGCATGTGTTAAACCAGAGTTTGCATTACCTTACCCAGGGTGGTTTTCCGAGTGCTTTGTAAGGCAACTGGTGCAGCAGAGCTATGCAGGAGAGCTGGAAAGGTGTCTAGTTCTGGGTCTGTTTTACACACTGAGTCTTTCCAGATGAGATATTTCTATGGTTCAGTGCAATATTCTGAAATGCCTTACACGACCTCTTCTGAAAAAGGGAAGGTGGTCTGGTTTCTCAGAGCTGCTATTGAGATACTGTACTCTGTAATCTTACCATCAAAAGCTCTCCGTCTGCTGTAATATCACCATCATACATATTTGCTACTGATGTGAGGCAGTGACAACTTTCATTCTCCTTCAGACCCCAGGAAAAATTTCTGTGGAATTTAGGAGAACGTCTGATAAACCTTTGGGTGCTGCCACAACCTAACTAGAAATGTGTATCTTTCCTGCTCCGACAGCAAAGAGCAACATTTGAAGTATTGTACAGAAGTCACTTTTTTGTACAACTCCACCAATTTAGGTCAGTTTCATCCTAAAGGATATTTCTACTTAAGAGAGTACTGCTGATGCTGAATAGGTGTAGGGTGTTCTGGAATTAGAGGAAGTTCCTTAGCATATAAATATCTTATTAAACCTTAGCACACATCTCTTAGGAGGCAAAAAGTCTGTGCCCCAAGATCTGAAAAAGCATTCTGTTGTAGGGGGAAGGATATTATTTTCAATAAATCATATGGAACTATTTATCAGCAATCACTTCTTTAACTTTTCCACAGTCTTCAGTTTCAAAGCACATTTTGAAGTGACTGAAGTTTGTACAGAGCAGTTTATTTAAAAAATTATTTTAGGAAAATTACCTCAGGGTTGATTGTGTATTTATGAAGGGTTTCTCTTTTCTTTTTTTTTTCAAATATTAACATAATGTAAGAAAACGGCTTTATTAAGAACAGTGGAAAAATGTGTAGAGAAACAGAAAAGATTTTGTGGCAGACAGTCTGCAACGGGAAAAGTTTTGCTTGTTGTGCAGTCACAAACGACAAAGTCAGTGGAAAGACTTCAAGGGACTTTGGAGTAGGCTCTTTACCAGTGTGGGATTGTTCACTGCAGAACCTTGAGTTATTTCTGGTTATGTCCACATCCTCCTCAGTGAATGTATTTCGCATTCTCTATTTTTCTCCCCTGCTATTATCAGTGATCGTTTTTATTAACATAATTTACCTGCCTCGTCCTCCTTGCTTGCAGCCTTCTCCCTAACCTGAATCCTGTCCTGATCTTCAGTTAGAAAATGAAATCAAAATACTCAGGATTCAAACAAACAAATGGTTTTTACCCTGCAACAATTGTTGCATGATCTCTTGCAAATCCACACTGGCCACTTGGTGTTCCTGACATTGTTCATTCCTGGACCAGTTATGGTCTGCTGCAATTTAATTATGGTGTCTTTCAGTACATAGCATAGCATGGTGCTTAAAGTGATGACTTAGTGATTTTCTAAATCATGAAATAAATCTGTTTGTGAGTATTTGGTATGTGGTTTGCAATCAACTGATTACGACTTTTCCCCGTGCAGCCAGTCTTTTTATGGTGAGCCCACAGGTTGGAGTAGAACTAGCTTTTTGCTGTAGATCATTGTGGGCTTTATGTTTTGTTTTGTTTGGGGTTTTTTTTAAAATAAAACTCAGTATTTTCCAGATACTTGGCATCTGTCTGAACCATGCTGGTAGTCCATGGGCTTAGCTTGGGGTCTCCAAAGAAGAGCTCAAATGGGAAGGCTGCATGAGCTGTACTGGCAGGGGCCGTGCTCCTGGAAGGTGGGCTTCATGTCATGGCCTCAGCAAAGTGCTGTGTGAACCCTGCTGACTGCCCTTATTGCTGGGAAGGCAGCAGGGAGGAGGTGTCCGCTCAGGTCAGTGCACATGCAGGGTTGGAAGTGCCCGTAGGAGCACTGGTCGTGCTGGGATGTCAAGGTGCAGTTTGGATTCCATATAGACAGACAGGGCCCTTTCCCGAGAATCCACGACTGATGAAAGGGAAATTGTTTGCAGTGACTTGGAATGGATTAAGTAGACAAAATATGAATGTTTGAATAAAGTAGTAGCCACAGCTCTTGTGTAGACAGTAAACAATAGTTTATTGACAGTAAACTCTTGCTCTTATGGTAAAATGTCTTGAATCACTTATTTCCTGAAAGGCTCAGGCAGGGTGTCTTTGGTCACTCACACATGTTTTGTACTTTATCTCAAATCAAAACATCCTGATTTCCAGTCTCTGGAACACATTACTTGTCCATGCTTCCTCTGTTTGAATAAAAGGTGGCAATCCTGGCTGTGCGCTCATAAAGGCTGTTACCTTCCGTGAGCCCCAAAGTTTAAAATAAAAACCTCAAACAAGCCTTAAGTCCAGCTAATATAGTGGATAGAGAGGACTGATCACACTTCTGCAGGACAGAACACTGTCTGATACCCGCCGACTCCTCAGTACAGCCACAACAGTTAGCCCCATCTAGGACTGGAGCCGTGTGCCATCGTCTCAATGGTATGTCTCACCTGCATCTTTCTCAGGCAAGCAGCAGGAGACATCAAGGAAATTATTAGCAACCAAAAAACAGAGGGACAAGATTCTTGGGAGGATAGTTTACCTGCCTTACCATCAGTATCTGGAGAAAGGACAAGGGAATTCAGGTTGAATGGGGGCTAAATGAGCAATGGCAGCAACAATGATTGCCTCATATGGCACATACTCTTTTTTTCCTGGCAGTACATTGAATTAAATAACTTATTTTCTGGATGGCCTGTTAATAGATGTGAATCCATTCCCCACACCATAAGGTGGGGTATCTCTAAACTAGAGCGTTTGTTTAGGGTCATTTGGTCCTGAGGCAATGCTGAGGCATCTCCTTCTGGCTGAGGATGAGCTCACTGAAGAGGTTCTGGGCTCCCAGCCACATCCACCTGATCTCCACCTGATCTCTACCTGCTCCAGCCTCAAGCATGCAGATGTAGCTGCACAGGTACTCACTCTCTCTTCTGATGCTGTCAAAATGAGTCAGAAAAAAATCATTTTACTGGAAGCAGTTGAGGGATCTGGTTGTTCTGAGAACTAGCTATAGGAGCACTTGTGCAATCGGTTGTGCTGGCAGATGTGATGGGAGGGCAGAGGGGTAACCAGGGCTGTACTGAGAATAAACCCAAGCAAACAGAACTCTGCTTCTACCCATGGCAAGGCAGATGTGTGAAGGAGACAGATGTGGGCTGTGAGCATACCGGGTGCTTCCTGGCGTGGGTGACCATAGTTCTGTGGTACCCAGCCATGCACTCCTGTGCACAGGGAGCACATCCATCTTCCACAGCACAGCAAAATGACCTAAATTACTTATCCTGTGCTGCAAAGATGTGCACATCAGCCCTTCTCGTAGTAAGGGTCCTTCAGGGCAACTCGCTCCTCTGTGAGGCAGTGCTGGGTGATGGAGCTCAACTGAGTCTGTTTGTTAGGGGGGGAGCACAGGACAGAGGTGAGGAGCTGGAGGGCTGGACTGTGTGTGCAGGGGGGGAAGGCAGCAGGAAGGGACAAGAGAGTGGGGGCTGCCTCAGCTTATCTTCTTTAGAAATGAATCCCTTCATCCAAGTCTTGCCTGTGGTCCTGAATAGCCCAAAGCCTGGACTGGTCACTTCAAAAGTCTTTTTTGCAGCCCTCAGCATTCAAAGGACTCGAATCTGTGATACTTCCAGATTTCTTTTTTCCAATAAGGGACTTGCTGTGACCCTCTCTTGAGGGCCCTGGCCTTGGGAGGTGAAGATTGCCAAGCACTATGTCAGCTGTATCCGAAGCGGTTTTTGTTTAACGGTCTCCGCTGCTGTTTATATTTTCTAATGCGCTGTGGCTGGCGTTTGTTGCCATTAAAACTTCATTTGTTTGGAGGATCTTTTCAACAAACTGAAATCCAATAAATCATGAGTAAAATATTTATTATTTCAACTGGATAAGAAGGGGAGGGGGGAGTGGACAAATTTGTATTCCTTCAGCAGCATGTTACATGGGAGACCAAGGGGGTGTGTTAGCCACAGGACGTTTTCCCCAGAAGAACAATTAGTTGGCTGGACAGGACCGGTTGAGTGACAGCTTCAAATCTGGAAGCAGAAGTGGAGCAGAAATACTCTGAGCACTCCAGCTTTATCCTGTCTACCCATGTAATCACATCCCCAGATGATGGGAGTGAGCTCAAGGCTTCTGGATTAAAACTGTCAAAAATACAAGCCTCTAATGCCTGAGTTAGAAATCCTGGGCTAATAAACTGGTCCCACTTATGCTGGTGGCAAAGCTGCTATTGTGTGAGGTCAGGATTTCACTCCAGGTCTGTTTCAGTTCACAGACAGTAGCAGACTCCAAACTCTTCATCCTGCTGTAGGGGATGTTACACTAGCTTGTGGTGGGACAAATGACATGGAGATCTGGAGCAGGATGTGGAAAATGTCATCACAGGCATCATTACATTAGAGCTGTGTGGCTTTATTTATTTGTTGAATAGTGAACTCAATTAAAAATAGTTTGGAATTTAGGGCTCTTCATGTACTTCTGCGTTCAGCCAGTGGCTTTGGCTGAAAATGCAGAGGCAAATATAGGAAAGTCAGTCTGTGATTTCAACATTTCAAACACAGAATACATTGCCTATTCACTTGGAAAGGATGTTTATTTTTTAACGTGACTTTTTTTAAAAAATGCCAGAAACACAAAAATATTTTGCTTTTGGACTGATCTGAACAGAAATAATTCTGAAATCTGTCCATGGGACTAAGGCAAAGTCTCTGCATTGTCCAGTTCAGCTCTGAGAACAGGCGTGAAGTGTGGATCCAAACCATGAGGAGATGTAGCAGGCTCCCTAAGAAACTCAATGCATATATCTACTATTTCTATGGAGAGCTGGTATATACATATAACTATGACAGAATCTGTCTTTTCAGTAAGGAAGATGCCCTTCTGCACCTGTAAACCAGACTCTGGCTGTAAGCAGCTCCAAAATATTCATATAAAGATTTAGCCTCAAAGTTTTACATTAAATACAATTACCTTTTCCTGCATAATAGTTTCTACCCCACACAGTCCCAAAAGCCACCACCTTCACTCTTAAGGTCTCTAGATGCTACTATAATACCATAAAAAACATAGGATCGTAGATAAAATAAGTTAGCGCCCCATCTGTCAAAAACAGGACATGTGGCAGCCCTTCCCAGTGAGTCATCTGTTGAGCATTCTCGAGTCTTTGAGACCTTTGCACTCACCAGGGAGCTCTGACATTTACCAATGTTATCTTTCTTATTTCAGTTTTGGCACCTTCTTGCTTTCCTCAGAGACCATATTGGGCAAAAAACACATGAAATGAGCAGCAGACATCATCTGTCATTTTTCTGAAAGGTTACTGGGCTTCAGTGTGTTGTTTGGCCACAGATGGTGGTAACTTCACCAGAAAAACAAAACAAAACAAAAAAACCCATACAGTGAAGGAATTGTTAACTGGGCAGAGTTTTACATGAGGGGTCCATTTGCTGAAAGGGAAAAGTAATCCTTATTCATACTGACTTTTGGGATGACTAAACCCTCAAGAAGCAGATTAGAAAATGTTATGAAATGCTTTTCTTACTATCATTTACTGTGAATCAGCAATAAAGGAGTCACCCCATTGGCAGCATTCCCACCAAGGTCAATGGAGCCAGGGTTTCACCCCTGGAAGTTCTGCTCTGCAGGAGGGGCTCTCCGTCAGCCTGTGTCCGTCCGTTTTCACTTCTGTGAGCAGTTGTGAGTCTACTTACTGTGTTTCATAATACAGGAACAAAGGGGTTATTCAATGAAAATGAAGGAGGGAGAGATTTAAAGCAGATGAGAGTAAATACCTGCTGCACAATCATGTCAACACTGGCTTTTTATCGTCGATAGATGTCAAAGTACTTTACAAGAGTGGTCAGTACCAGTATCTCTGTTCAACAAAGAGACAAAGAAAGATAACACTACCTGTTCGAGGTCACCAAGCAGACAGTGCCGGAGTCAAGAGTGGAAAATATCCTCCTGCACTATGCAGTGGCTTCTGGTTAAAATCAAATCACTTTTATGCTACAGAGCCCATTGCTCCAGGTCAGCATGACCCCAAGAATTCCATGGCATGGACTGTTTGTGTGGAGGACACGAACATGGCACTGGGAAGATGTAAAAAAGAATTCAGGTCAGACAGCAGCTCCTGTTTTTGTAGTGATCTGTCTGATGCCAGAGAAAGGAGACTTTTTGGCTGGATGACATGTTTCTTTTTAATGATAATACAGAGCACAGAGCTGGCTTCTGGCAGTCAGGGTTTTCTTGAAAACCTTTCTGACGGTCCCAAGTATTTGGTGGTCCCTGTAGACAGGGAGCTGTCACTTTGGAAATCTCCCTGTCCGAGGCGAGCAAAGCTGCTGTCGGTTCTCACCAGAGATATTCCCACATAAGGCTAAAAAATGACCCAGTTTTCCTGGAGTTATTGAGGAATGGGCAATGGACTGAGGCCTAAGCTAAGCAGTCTTGTGAGGCTTTAGGGTTTACCCCAAAAATCAGGCAGGGCTCCTGAATCCTCACACCTCCACACCATGTCTGATGCCGTCCTTTCAGATGCATTCCGGGAGGCTTTCACCAAACCCCTGGTGAGGGCAGTTGGCTCAGCTGGAGAGGAGAGGGTCATCCGCCCTCTCAGATAACACGTGAGAGTGAAGTTTGCTCTCCAGCTGAGCTGCTGTCCCTCCTTTTACCTCTCTTTAACAACCATGAGCCCCCAGCAGCCCATTAACCCTTTCCAGACTCATATGGGTTTGCACATCTGCTTTTTAGTGGCATAATTCTTGGCAACAGAGGCAACCCTAATATTACTGTTGGACCTATGTGTGTGTCTGTTGTTCATCATGTGTAAATTAGATGGACTACCCTGAACTTGAGAGAGAGAAGCTAATGATTGCCATATTGTTTCCAGCAGTCGTCAAGCAAAAGAAGCTGTTTGAACTTTCCCCCAAAGATGCTTCTGCCACTTGCAGTGATTTTAAAATCTTGGGTCCCTACTCTTTTCAAGGTGATTCATTTTGTAATGATGCCTTTGGTACCTCCCCCTGCCCTGGGGAGTGGGGAGCAGGGGGAGGGAGGTAGGACAGGGAGAAGGAACTTTTCAAAACTAATTCCATGTGCAGCAGTAAAAGGCGTGATAACTGCTTCTCTTCCTCTCTCCTCTAATTTCCAGCAAATTCCCATGTGCTTTCAGATATTTCATTATGTTTTGTTTTTAATTCCTCTTCAATGCACATATTGACATGTTACTTTCTGTCCATTTCTGTCCTTCTTTACCCAGTAAAATGATCCCACTGGGAAGGCAAAGGTCCAAATAGAAGGTGGAAGGAAGGAAAGCATCTTTCCTCATTACTGGGAGCAGACTGATTGATAGCGTGTGACTCTTGAGGCAAAGACCCTCCCTGGGGTGGAGACCGTAGCTTCATTCTTAGCATAAGGACAGGCAAGAGGTTGTAACTAAGAATGGGGACTGCATTTGGAGCGTGTGACTAATTGTGGTGCTTGTCTGGCCCTCTTCCCAAAAATCAGGAGAGAAATGCTGGAGCAGGCATTGTTTTCATCCTACAGGATATTTCAAGTGCCGTGCTTTGTGACGAAGGAAAAGACTGCATCCCGCTATGACTGGCGATTAGAGCCAACCATGACCAGAGCTGACCTTGTTAATATTGCTTTTGAAATCTGCACCCAGATGTATCTTGCTTCACAACCTTGAAATGGACAGTAGGGAAAAGCAGCAGAAAAATTATAAAATCCTTCACATTGTGTGGATTGTCTGCACAAAATCAGAGGGAGTGGAAAAGGCCTTCCTTGTTGGCAGGGTGATCCCATCATCTCATATCAGAAATACATTTTTTACAGTGAGAACAATCAATCAGTAGTATAATCAATCACACCTCCCAAAGGAGGTGGTAGAGCCCCTATCACTGGAGGCTTTCGAGATGTGACTGGGCAGGGTGCTAGATAATCTCATCTAGGCTCCCCTTCCCATGAAAGGCTGGACCAGATGATCTTTTGAGGTCCTTTCCAGCCTGGGCTGTTCTGTGATTCTAGGATCATCAGTTGGTTTGCTGGGTGGGTTATGTTTTCTAATCAACTGTACTTCATTTCTGACAGTGAATCTGTGCTCTTTGCATGACTTTCTCTATTATTTGCATGACTATTCTCTATTATTCTTTGCAATCTTACCTTGTAGTTTTAGGGGTAGTTGGGAGTCCTGTTAAGATTATCTACCTGGTTGCTGTCTGCTAGACTTTTCTCTGAGCTATGCCATTTCATCAAAGATGGGAACTTGCAATGAGTGGAAAACCTGCATTCCTTTTTGAGAACAGACTGTGTAAGCTCACCTTCTGATCTTCCCTTTGATCACCCTCGTGGCTCCCTGGAGTTGGGCAAAGGACAGCAAATACGGAGATCTGACCTGGACCTCCAGTGCTGCTGCATTCTGTACCTCAGCTCAACCACGTGTAGAACGTGGGTCTGTGGATCACTCTGTTGTCTTCAGCCTGATCATCCAGAACACACTGCTAGAAGTTCCTAGGACAGTTTGGTTCAAAATATAAAATGACTAGCATCCCTCACCCCCCTCCCACTCCCCTTTGATTTGATTTGAATCAAATTACCAATGGGAGGGTCCTTTTGTTTGTGCAGTATGGAAAGTGTTCTCAGGACAGAAATGTTGGAGGACAGCATCATGAAAGCTGAGACAAGATGTAAGGGTGTCATGAACACAGAGGCTGAAGTGGAAGAGAATAGAGAGCTGGTCAAGAAAATGTCATCAGTGACCCCTGTGAACACTGTTTTATTGGAATGGGGAGGATGGAAATCAGCTTGGAGAGGATCCAGGATGCTAGAGACAGGGAATACACCTGCTGTGCTTATCTTGTCCTTAACCACAGATGAATCCAGTTCCTCCAGAAGCTTCTGAAATAAAGTAGGTCCCAGAAGACCTACCACTGTGAACTGTTCAGCAAGGACCTTTGTTCTTTAAATTGCAGAATATTTTGAAATCTAACACAGAAGAGAAATCAGCTGCCTTAGTGGGTTTTCAGATTTTTTTGGTAATATGCGTTTTAAAGATAAAACAGGCCATGTCTCAAAAACTGGGAATCCAAATGGAGGCAAATGTGGCAGGGAGAAGTGACAAGCATTGTGCGAAGAAGCAGATCAAGGGAAAAAGTGAACAAATCTGAAAAAGTGAACAAAACTGAAAAAGTGAGCAAACCTGATTGCAACTATAATGTGGTCTGATGGCTCAGGTGAGTAAAGTGTGTGCTTGGAAGGGCTCATGAATCTCCTGGCTTCACAGGAGATTGTGAAGACAACATCACTCAAAGCCTTCTCTCCTCCAGGATGCAATTTCCTCCCCATTCTACTGACGGATCCCTTTCTGCTGTGTATATTTTTCTTTCAACCAATTCAGCAAAAGTACTGAAAAACTGGCAAGGCAGCTCAGAACAGTAAGAGATCTTGTACAAATTCTTTCTTCCTTCACAAGTTGTTGAGACATACTTTAACAGATTACAGATAAAATTGGTATTTTCTCTCAAAGATAATACGACGAACTGCAGTACATTTGTCCTGGCAGGTCCTGAAACCAACATTTTTGTAGTTCTCTCCTGAGAAGCAGTTAGCTTGAATACTGGCATGATAACCCTGACTTGCTTGCTGTTAATGAAAGAAGGTCTTGAATAAAAGCAACATGTTGGATCATTCATCTTGGTGGCTATATGGTACAAACCCCCTGTTACTTAACAAAATACCCAAACCTTCTGTGTACGAGTCTTTATTTACCCCTGCAGACAACACGGATCCTCAAAAGACTCTCATAAATTTCAGTGGGAATTGCCTATAACAGGCTGAGTTCCTGAAATCATTCCTCAGGGCAAGTCTTCCCTGAATGTTTTTTTCAGGAATATCTGCTTTATCAACCATAACTAGTCTGGGATCTTGTGGGCAATGGAGTCGTCGTTATTCCACACTCCTCTGTGGGCCTGGGCATTTGCTCTTCAGCTGTATCACAAGTGCAGACCTTAAATTTAGGTCTGGCTTTTAGGGTGTGTTTAGGTGAATTTAGGCTGTGGCTCATTCCCCAGTTCAGATTCACCTACTATGCACATTGCTTAGTTTTGTAGAGAAACTGCTAAGATGGGCATGAAAACCAGGCTCAGGTATGGTCCTCTTGGAAGGGGTGGCAGGGTGAGACCCAAAATATCTTTAGAAGAGAATGAATTCTTTCAAACTGGACAGATCTTGCGTAGGTAGGCAAAGACATCAGCAGATGTCCTGAACTAGCTGTTCCTTAGCCTGAGATGGTTGATTTGAGCCTGAACTGGAGCAGCATGAACAGAAAAAGCTTGCCACTTCAGGGATCATCCTTTCTCAGTGGATGTCTCATTACATGCAGAAACAGCAGTCATTTCGCTTTCATAGATCAGGAAGGGTATCGTGCACAGGCATGGACAGATGACTGCTTTGAGAACAACTCCACCGGCTGAAGTGCCACATTTTTAGCTCTTTTGAGGGATGAATCATTTGAATTCCCTCCTGAGTGCTATAAACAACCGTGGTTCGATGTAACCTCGCTAAGTGAGTCAGACACATGTAGCTACAACGGACGCTGTACTCTAAAATCAATAAGGCTCCTTGTAACACGGCTTTCCTTTTACCGCTTCTCACTGTGGACAGGTCACTTACTGTCAGATATCCCTGACCTCCTGCGAAAGCTTTGAACACACCCGGTTCTGCTGCCACCTCCCCTCTGACCATCAGAGGGGCAATTTGTAGAGGGAGCCTGTGGCTTCCCAAGTGGAATCCATACAGCAGCTGTAGGGTCTTCTCCTGGCCTCATGTAATGCCTAAACTCATGTTTGGAATAGCACGTCATTGTGAGCTCATCTGAAATAATTCCAGGTTGTCCTGGCTGCCCACGGAAGGCTGGATTAGATGACCTCCAGGGGTCTCTCCCGACCTACATTTTCCTATGATTCCAGGAGTGAATGGCAGTGAGCTCAGGACCTCTGCAGCACAGGCGACTTTTATTTCTACCCAAGGTGAACAGGCACATTGCGCGATACCCAGAGGCCCTGACAGACAAACCCTGGCAGCGATCTGAGCTTTTACTGTCCTCAGCTATCGGCCTGTGTCTCTGACAGACGATATCATGCTTGTAGCAGCAGGAGGGAAGGTGTGAACTGGAGCAGCTGAGGATGCTCAAATTATTTGTTCCTACAAGCTGCATGTCGTGGGCCAGCCATGTTTGAGACCATGGCAGCCATCTGCTCAGATAATGGGAGACAGAGCTCTCACTTTATGCAGCCAAGCTTGGAAAATAGAAGCCAAAATGACTTGAGCTTGACTTGAGTGTGGAAAAGGGATGCTGCAGTCCTCCATACTGTCTGAACACTAAACAAAGCATGACATGGCCCAGAACCCAAATGCTTATGCTGTCTCCCACCTTTAATGCTAGCTTTGAATTGGCATTGGTTTTTAGTGCATATTTGTCCACAGCAGCTGTCAGAAAGTTTAAATGCTGGAATCACTGCTGTAATAAATACATTCTTCCAAGCCCTTGCTAGGGTTCTACCCATTGGGAGTTTATGTAACGCACTGAGTGGTACAAAAAGCATGCGGAGAGAACATTTGCTTCCTGGAGATTTCAGCTCGGTTTGACAGCTCAGTGCTGACTCACTGTCAGGACCTGGGTTCATGCCTTGGTGTTGCTCTGTAGTGAAGCAGTGAGGACTGCTGCCTGGGGAATACAGCCATCGATGTTGCCACAAATGGATGTGAAACCAGACTGTTACCATCCTAGGTGACTTTTCTCCTTGGCAGTGCAAGTGCCATGGCGTTCAGCCAGAGGCCAGCCTAAAGCAAAGGCTGCTTTCCTGTGCCAGTCGGTGAAGAAGCAGAAAAGACCCCAAAATGGTCTCAAAATGCTATAGTAAGGTGAAGATTTCTTTTAGTTCTATTTTTATCCAATACTCTATTTTTATCTAGCTTCCTTACATAACTTTCAGAGTTACAGCTGAATAAACTTCCAGGGAAGAGAAATTTTTCTAACAGAGCTCTCTAACTTTCTCCAGATTGATTCTCTGAAATCATCCACAAAAGGCTTCCAGAGCAAGTAGCAGTGTAGGTCCTTTGTCTGTCAAGGAAAGGGTAGAAAGAGATCCAAGCCCCTAACAGCTGAGTTTGTCCCTCTTTCTGGAGATGACAAAAATAAATTATTTTTGTTTGGGTTGGTTCTGTCAAGAAAATGCAGTTCATAGATAGCGATGGGGTTAGCATGCCAGAAGCACTTTCTGCACCTGTCCTCCCAGGACTACCCCACCTGCGCTCCTGGCCTGACCCTGCTCCCCCTGCCCACATCTCCTTGAGCTCTGAGCACACGAACAGTGAGTGAGGGTGCGTTCTGCCTCCCTCTGCCTCCCTTCCAGTCAATCCAAGCTCCAGCAGCGGCAAGAAGGGAGATCTGGCTCTACTGCTTGCTCCAAGCTGGTGGCTGCTCCGGGGAGCTGCCTGCTCTGCCTGCTCCTGGAGCAGACCTTTGTTATTGCGAGGGTTAGGGTGTAGCTAAAGTTAACTGTGTTCTGGCTCTTCTCTGTTGTTCTGGGGCCATATGAGGCAGATCACAAGTTAACAAAATGTTGAGGATTTTCTAATGTTCTCTAGGGACCAGGTGGGTCCCTGGCTTCTGCAGGATATGGCCTGAGAAAGGCTACCTTTTCTTTTCCCAATTCTAGGATATGGCCTGAGAAAGGCTACCTTTTCCCAACTCCCTTTCTGTGTTTCCATCTGCAGGAAGAAAATCACCAGAATCCAGGCCAGATGTCTCCTCCAGCCCCTCCCTGCATCTAAATGGGAAATGTTCACTGCGGCATCCTAGAAAAGCCAGTCTGCTGACCAGCCAGCAGGTATGGGGAAAACAAGGGCTTGAAGAAATGTGAACAAAACCAAAACAAACGTAACTTTAAACAGGAAAAATGTCTGGAAAGTCAATGCACCTGCACCCCTACAACTTTTTTATTTCTTTTTTCCCCAAAATGGAGAGGAAGCTGGGGTGGCGGTATTTGCAAAAAAAATTTGTTGGTCAATCTTCTTTTTTAAAAAGATAATTGAGAAAAGTTATTAACAAAAATATAAGGCAAATTCACAAGACTTGTGAATTAGAATGTTTTACAGCTGTCTCTCCTTCCCCAAAATGGAGGCTGCAGTCGGATGGTAGTTTAGCAGCTGTCTTACGCTAAAGGCATACATTTGGCTAATGTTCTCAAATAACTAATGGCCAGATGCAAAGCCCAGTGAACCCAGTGGGAGGCTTTCCACTGCCTTCTTTAGATTTTGGATGAGTCTTAACTATATAGGCAAAATAACATGCAAGGGTAATCAACATTTGCCCCTTCTTGGAAACGCATCAGCCCAGAGGGGCTGTGGTCATGTACTTGTTATTGCCTCTGACTGACACCCTAAAAGGAAAGTGCAGATCATCCGAATGCGATGCGGCAACTTTGGAGATCTTGGACGTGGAATTGTTTATTGAACAGTGACAGACTGCAGCACATCGCTTTTAATAATGATAAGGAAAGGTTTATGCAAGCACACATCTGCACTTGGCTGGGTATGAAATGCATTAATAATATCACATTCGCGATTAGCCATAAATTTCTCTGAAGCACTTGCTGAAATGAGGAGTGCCCATGGTGACTAATTTCTGCTGCACAGCTTGTATTGTTTCCAATGCTCCAGACTTGGTGTGTTGCAATGAAATATAGCCTTGCAGAACTTCTGGTCCTTTCTCTAGCACTCTTTTTCTGTTACACAGTTTCATTGTGTTGGTGCTGCTAGGACTTTTCCAAAAATTTGGATTTTTTTAGTCCCTATTGAAGATAAGCAGGTGAGAGAAGTTTTTCCTACAATCTTCTGATCTGCTGATCCATGCACTACAGGTCATTGTACTAACAGCCCCTTTGGTGACAGGTATTACACCTGAGAATGGCAGGTGCTAGCAGACCAAACTTGTGCTAACGTGGAGCCAGAGGTGCTGGAGAGCATGCTGTAAAGACATGCCAGTTTACGGCACCTGAACTGGCTCACCTGTGGCCAGTTGGACCATCTCTAGCCTGGTGCTGTGCCTGAACACACAATCCCTTCTCCGAGCCGTGCTGCACAGGGTTAACCCGGGGAGGCTCTATCTATCTGGATGGGGTCCTGTGGTCTTGCTGGGACACCATGTTCCTGTTCGCAAAGCCCTGGGTCTTCTTTGTTCTGTCCTGACCTGCAGCATCTCTGGCTGTTGAAGTAAATGAACAATATTTAGGACTCTGTCAGCAAGCAAAGGCAGGTTTTTCTCACGGTCCCAGTGCTCGGTCTCCCAGTGGCTGTGATGGAGATTCCATAGCTCTTGCTTTCTGTGTAATGTAGCTCTCTGAAGACCAGCAGTGATTTCCTCGGGGTGAGAGGTAACAAAGACTTCTCACACTGTGAAAGCCTTCTTCTAAAATTAGAAGCAGGGCACCAGGATTAGGTCTTGTCCTAGGACCGTAATTGCAAAATACATATAGCTGTTCCCTGGTGGGTCTTTATGTCTAGATTATTTCATTAGTCACCCTTTTTTTTCATGGTCTCCTAGTCTCCTGTTACCTCACAGTTTTTGTAGGATGCCTAAAAAATGGCCAGGTCTTAAGACAGAAGGAAATGGGGAGCAAACAGCAGTGAGGGCCGAGAGCACTGTTTCCTTCTGTAAAGTCTGTCTGCTTGCCCTGAATCCAGGGATGATAGCTAGTCTGACATAACGATAGTATAAGCTGGCTTTCTGCCTTGTCCAGAGTTAACTTAGGATCCCAAATATGATTTGGAAGAGGTAATCATAATTCCTGTCTGAATGTGCTATTTATTGAAGCTCACCTGATACAGCTACAGCTTATCCTAACTTCGATCTTCGGTATCTGAACGGCGTCCCCCAACGAGTCCTTCTGGGTGGGAAACACAGCACAAGGAGAACCTGCTGCCATCTGGGGCGGGGAAATTGAGGCACCAGGACACTGATTATTTGGAAGCCAGGGGTGAACTCACATGTTGTATATCAGTACCATTATTCTTGCAAAAGGCTCAGGAAACAGCCAATGGTATGTGCAGCCTTTTCTGCATTTGTAAGAAAAACTTAGAGCTCCTCTGTATGAATTAGAGCAGTCAGAGCAAAACTATCAGCTAAATCTGAGGATCAGAGAGAGTCCCCCCACAGCTCCTGTTCAGCAGCGCTGTATATTATTTTAAAGGAGCCTTATGCAAGAATTATGTTGCATTCTGAAAGAGGAGATTGTTTTACTTACTTGATGTGGGAAGGTCTTCAAATTACAGCCCTTCCTGCTTATATTATTACATTCTAGGGTTCATCCTGCTGCAGTTACCCTGTTGCCGTATGGGAAGCAGGATCCATGGCAGATAAATCCACAGACAAAGCCTGTTGTTATAACAGAAGTCTCTTGCCAGAGAGCCTGAGCTATTTCAGACTTCTCATTACAGCTGAATGCAATTAATAGCTACTCGGTTCTGCTCTGGAAAAGTGTGTGGGAGACAGGTCAGAGTGTCCTGGAGCTCAAAGTCACAGTGTAGCTCCAGAGCAGGTACAGCATCGAACGGAGGGCACGGTGACAGGGGATGGCTCCAACCTAATACTGGACAAAACACTCCTGTCTGCATTCTGCCTGGAAGACTGAGTTTTGGCTTATTCCTCCATCACAAAGTGATCTACTTTCCAGGGGGACAAAGGGGAAAGAGGTAACTTTTATCCAGGAAGTGGAATGACCCCAACCAAAACTATGACTCTTGACCAAGATGAAACATATGTGTCCTGAAATTCCCATTCATGGGTCTCCTCACTGCACGTGTCCCTATTCCTGCCTGTGGCCAGGCTCCTCAGGTGAACTCCCAGCCATTTGTGTCACTGGTGCATCACCCCTTTCACTGGTAGGGGACACCACAGCGTGTCATGGGAAATGTAGTCCACCACACTCCTCATCCGTTGAGAAAACAGGGGTGTGGTGCAGAGCTGCATCTCTCACAAGGCATGAATGGCACTTGGGCTTTGAAACATTTTAGTTTTCCCTCCAATAATTGTTATTTTGAGGAGGAGGAGAATAAGGAGTTTCTAACACACTTTTCTAACCTTGATGAGATCTCAGCAAGAAATGGGGGGGGGGGGG